>NC_061113.1:18597714-18751703 GCF_002878395.1 Capsicum annuum | reverse complement strand
ACTGATTAGTGAGAATGACGATCCACCAAGGCCAAGGAGCAAGTTCGTACCAAAAGAAACAGACCTTGTTTTGCATATTAAGTAGTTGTTTATTTGTTTGCTTGTTTGATATTATAAAAACTAGGAAGTTGATAGAAAGTTTAAGATTTTTGATGAGGTTGGTAATATTAGGTACTCATACATTATGTTTTTTTAATGATAAAATAATTTTATTTTGTTACCCATTATAATACAATGCTAAAGCATTTCAGATATATTTATGTATCGAAATACTTTGTTCTTCCACTTTATAAAGACATAGTATTAGATACATATTTTATAATAATTTACAATCATATGTATCTAATATAATGAAACATAAATTAGAATATAATGGCATTAACCTTCACAATATTACATTATTAAGAATCTACAACAGTTTTTTGTACCAATGAATACCTATTGTATCTTAAATGCATAACACATTATAGCACAACTTAATGGTACTATATCAAAAAATTAATGACATATTATATTATAGAAATGAATATTTAAACTTGTATCTATACAAAATAATTGAGAAAGATTTTATTAAATTAAATGTATCTAGTTAAAAAAATACATATTTTACTATAATTATAAATAACATAATATTACATTATTATGTATCATTAACCGTTTTTATTTATTCAGGATGCATGTTTACCTTCAACCTGACTAACACATTATATCAAAACTTATAGCCCTACAATATATAATTATATTTTACAATTATTACAAATTGTGCAAACTTGTATCTACAAATTTAGGAAATATACATCATATAAAAGTATAAATCTTTATAGTCTTTTACTACCGCATAACAACTACAATAACATCATTAGTTCAATATTTCTTAATTTCTAAATGATGTTTCACGACAATTTCAATCTCCAAACGCATGATGCTTTAAATTTCTGTACCCCGACGTATGATGCTTTAAAGATCCAAACACAGTCCTCCGAACGACATTGTAGGACATAGCTGAATCAATCAAAATAAAAGTTTAAATTATTTTTCTTAATAAATATGAAAATAACTGATTTCTATATTCATTAACAACATCGAATACTTGTATAGCATGTATCTATAAATTTTACAACATCTATGTAGGACATTTATATGTATCTAGTATAATTTCTGATATATATGCGAAAATAAAACACAACAACAAACAAAATTAAACATAACTTCCTAAACTCAGATACGAGATGACTAGAATTTATCATTTTCATAACAAAATATATCTCGGAATGAAACTTGCTCAACATATATCGAGTAAATTTACAACATGTATCTACAACATTTATATGTATCTAGGACAATTTTGATATATATGTGAAACTAACACACAACAACAAACATAATTAACAAAGACTTCATAAACTGAGAAAATGTATCATTTTCATAACAAAATGTATCTCAGAGTTAATAACATAAAAACACAAAAATCAATCGGTAAAATAATCATCAACATAACATTGAATACAAATTTAAATTAACGTACACAAAATTAACAACACCTGCAACAAAAAAAAAGAACTTAACATGCCTTCTCTTATCCGATCTTTTGGCATATTAATTGAAAGAATGCTCAATTGCAAATTGCGCCATAAAGGTTATGAGAGTACACTTGTTGAAAGTATAAATGATTCATCATTTTAAAGTATAAATCTTTACAATCTTTTGCTAGAGTATAACATCTATAATAACATCATCAGTTCAATATTTCTTAATTTCTAAATGATGTTTCACGACAATTTCAATCTCCAATACATGATGCTTTAAATTTCTGTACCCCGACGACATGATGCTTTAAAGATTCAAACACACTCCTCCAAACGGCATTGTAGGACAAAGCTGAATCAATCAAAACAAACGTTTAAATTGTTTTTCTTAATAAATATGAAAAAAAATGATTTCTATATTCATTAACAGCATTGAATACTTGTATAACATGTATCTATAAATTTTACAACATGTATCTAGGACATTTATATGTATCTATTAATTTTTTTTGATATATCTGCGAACACAAAACCCAACAAGAAACAAAATTAAACATAACTTCCTAAACTGAGATACGAGATACACCAGAATTTATCATTTTCATAACAAAATGTATCTCGGAATGAAACTTGCTCAACATGTATCTAGTAAATTTACAACATGTATCTACAAAAATGGACAAGCATTACCTTCTACAATGTAACGAGCTTCTATTTTTTTTCCTTGCTTCGTCGATTTCAAACTCTGCCTCAATTGTTAAAATCAGTTTTTCGTAACTAACATGTTCACTGACCACAATTTCATCACTCTTATAACCAACATAATCGATTTCGTTAACCTTAACACCGAAATGACGTAAAAACACCAAAATATTCATATCAAAGAAATGAAATTAGCAAATCAACAAAAAAAAATTATGTTTTGTCTGAACAAGAAGAATGAAGAATTTTTAAATTTAAATTTTTTTTTAAAAGAGACTTTATGTTTTAACAAAGTGGAGTAATAAACGAATTCCCACTAATTGTGGGATTTGATTTTACTTTTTACCTTAATTAGTTAGCTTTATGCTGATTTTATGGAAGATTGTCTGACTTAATTAATTAATACATGTATCAGCAGTATGTATCTAATATAATTAACTTGTATCACTAGAGGTCAAATGTTGGGATTTTAGGAAATTTTGAAAGATGTTGAGAGTTTTAGTAATTAATGGTAAACATGTCGGTATATATGTAAAATTTACATGATTTGGTTACTAAAAACCACCAACAAGTTATTCGCTGGTTGTAATTGGATAGCACAAGTGAAGAATGCTTATAACTCTTTAATTTTAATATCTCGCGTGACAAGTTTAAACTCACAGAATTAAAAAGATGTTTCTATACATTCTATATATTTTAACAGAAGATTACAAGATTCGGTTTACTTATTTATTACTTTTTAAAATTTTACGTTAACTCAAAAATGGACAAACGAATTAAAATAAGGAGACCACGATTGATTATTTATTTTATATAATGGAGCCATACGTGCAATAAGAAGGCGTATTTCCACTTAGTATATAGTTTTTGTGTTGGCTCCATACGACCAATTTGCCTTCGATGAACAAACTAATGCTAAAATTTGGAGACCAAAAAATCAACTAGAATAGTGTTTTTTTAATATTAATAGTGTATATAGTTAAAATTCAAAAAAATTACCAAACTTTTGTTTAAATATCAAGACATTTAATAGCTACCCTTATAAGGTTAATCAATTTATTATACTTTTTTTTAATTATTTTTATTTTAAATTCTATGATGAGTTGTTAATAATTATTTTAGCATATATCCCAGGTGTTTAACATCAGGTGTAATTTCATAGAAACCTCAAAACACCTATACCAAAGGAAGGAAAAACGGATCTTTTCGCAAATGAAGGAGTTAGTGGCGGATTCAGAATATTAGTTAAGTTTAAAATATAAAGAAAAACATTAAGGGATTCAACATTTATTTGTATATATAAAAAGTAATTTTAACTTTTAATGTATAGGGTAAATTTTGCCCAAGAGGGTTCAGATGAACCCATAGTACCACGTAGCTCAGTCCCTTGAAGGAGCTAGGAAAAAATATCACTCATTAATATTTAATAGTTTTTATTGTGTATAGAAATGAAGCAATATGATTTATGAACAAATATTTAGGAATTATTTTTGAACTATAAAATTTGGCATGTAACAGAAGCAAACAATTCAATTAATTAAATATATACCAACTAGGAAGTAGAACAATAACAAAATAACATCAAACCCAAAAAAAGCATAGAGTATAAAAAGAAAAAACATACTTATATATAGCATATAGTATTCTCTCCAGTATCAAATTACTTGTCATGATTTTTAAATTTAACTGTCTTAAATTATTTGTTTTTTAGTTGATAAAAAAAAGATTAATTATTTTTTTGCAGTTATACAAAATTTAGTGTTTTGAATATTCTTTTTCCATTTCGATTTAAATTAAAGGAAAACATCATCAAAACCAAAAAAAATAAAAATAAAGAGAAAAGAAAAACGCCGTCTGTGGGGATCGAACCCACGACCACGTGGTTAAAAGCCACGCGCTCTACCACTGAGCTAAGACGGCTTCTTGATTGGAACACACTACTTTATTTTAATTAATTTCTATACATTTTATTCATTTTATCTGAACTTCACTATCTTTTCACCTTTTTTTTTCTGTGTTCCTAGTGTGTTCGGTATGATGGAAATGTTTTATTTATTTTTTTATTTTTGGTATGTAAGAGAAAAAAATATAATATCATAAAAATCTTTGTATATAAGTTGGCCAAGTAATATGGGGAGGTGGAACTGGGGGTATGAGTGTTGGATCGTGGGGATGGAGGGAGGCGTGTCGGAGGGTCGAGAGGATACAATCAATGTGGAATCAGAAAGATCACTTGTGAAACTTAATTATTTGTGTAGCCGTAAATCATTTCATTAAGAGTAAAAAAAGAATTTTAAAATTAAATTATTTCTAATTATAATAGTAAGATAACATTCTCTTGAGACAAACTAAAAAGGAAAGGATATCACAAAAAATGGGATAAAGAAAATAACAAATAAAGGTAACTTAATAAATTATATCTTTTTTTTTTAACGAGCTTGGAATGAGCTAAAATGACACTTATTTTGAAACGAGACTCTCTGCCAGATGTATCAGTGCAACTTCTTGGAGTGTTGTCTGGTTAATGTCAGAATTTTTGCAGCAACATAATGTCATTGAAATAACACCATCAACTAGCTATAGTAGTTGTTCTGTGGCCATGAGCTGTTGATCTATGTTTTTTCTGTGCTGTTACAAGTATTGATCATCAAGTGGTAGAAAAAGCCTCTTTTTGCAACTTCTTTATCTTTATTTACTTGGTTGAATCCTTTTCAGTTGATAAATTTTTTTAAAACTATAAGTATATATAAGCAGCCAATCACATATTTGATTATATTTTTACTGTTGTTATGGCAGCCATGAGTTTTCTGTCTATTAAATGCCATTTTGTGCTGACTTGTCTCATTTTTGCGCCTCTCGTGTTAGTTTCTTATTTAGCTCGCAACTATTAGCTATTCATCTAGTCCACGAAAGCAATGGCTCAAAAAGAGAGTGCTCTCATTTGGCCAACCTTTTCGATTTGCTGCTTCCTAAGACCGACTAATTTAGATTCGCACAGCTTATTAGCATCCGCATCCGTTGAGAATGGAAACATCATCTAATTTGTCATTTTCAGTCTTCTGAAAAAAAGGACTATCGAACCCAAGTTCCATGACATGGCACTTGCGAGGGAGTTTAGTTCATAACCAACACATTTCAACAACAACAACATACCGAGTGTAATCTCACAAAGTAAGGTCTAGAGAGGTAGAGTTACACATACCTTACCTCTTGGGTTGGAGACTATGTTTCCTTAAGGTTGGTAGACCCACAACTCAAGACAAAACAGTAAAAAAAACATTTCATGTTAAAAACTAAATTTGATCTCAACCTTTGAAAAACTATGGAGGCTATATTCCACATTCTATGGATCTAGATATTAGGCTCAAATGTAATCTTCCAAAGAAATTGTAGATTGAATTGAAATATTTAAAAGAAAAGAAGACGAATCTACCTTTTATCAGCCCAATTCCTTCATTCATCCTTCTTTCTACTCTATATATCCTTCACCTTTACCCATATTCATCACCTTCTCTTCAACTTCCATTACTTCAACATTCGTCGTAAATCTGAACTCCTTCTTACTCGATCATGCTTCAAATAAACCCGATAAATCCAACCCAGAAGCCATCGAAATTATATCAAATGCGTTCATTCTCTCCACGTGTTTACTTTCCTTCACCAAACTGCTTCATAATCTGTTCTTGTTTCATTTATGATGATTTCTTAAACGATAGAGTATTCATCAGCTCCTCAATTCCATATCTCGTTTCTGGATTAGGATTAAGCAGCCGGTTTATTATCCTCCGAGCTGGCTTTGAAACCCAATCTGGAAACACAAATTCACCACGATGAATAGCTTTGTACATGTTGGGCAAATTGCTGTCATCGAATGGCTAACTTCCTACAAGAAATACAGAGATAATTACACCACATAACCAAGCATCCGCCTTAGGTCCATCATATCCTTTTCTGTATACCACCTTCGGAACAGTATACGCTTGTGGCGTATCACAGGCGGTATGAAGGAGACCATTGCGTAATTGCTCCGGCAAGGCGGAGAGTCAGAAATCAGAACATCACATATGGGACTTGAAATATCAAGCCAAACACCATGAGGCTTCTGCAGATGAGTGCCTACCAAGGCGCCACCATACTTGATTTCAGGAACACCAGCGGGACTGCTACAGACTTTGAAACAGATCAATACCAGAAATATTAAAATTGGATTGATCAGAATAAGCAAGAAAATGAATAATTCAAAATAAATACGAGTCTACAGAAAAATTAAGTCTTCCCAGCAACAAAGTTATTGCCATCTAGTGTAAGCAAGTTCTAAGAAAAGCTAGAGTTTCCAGCACAAATGTGTGACACCTTTCCACTATTAAATTAATAAGCAATCATTAGTCCAGAGAAAATTCGAAGAAATCCGTGACACCATAATGCCAGTCAACATTTTAGTCACATTATCCATAGCTACCTCAACGCATTCACTAAAAGTATTACTTCAGTGCTTCCCCAGACAAAAGATAAAATCATGGTATATCCATCAGAAATCCAAAGTTTATTTAGAAGATTAAGACAGTAAAGGTCAGGGAAGAATCCATCTTCAGGGCACGTCACAACAGGAACCTGCTATTGCTTTGTCACATAAGTGCTGCACCAACACTTGGATACACATCAAATGAACGAAAGTAACAATGAATAATGAATACTAATTAGCATACAGAATATTTTCCCATTATTGATATTTAATAAGCCTATTTACCTTATAAAGGAAAGTAACGGTGAAAAATCATTGATCATCCGCAGTTTCAACAGGGTAGATGCAATGGGATCAACAACTGAATACAGTGATTGGGTCATATAATATAATTTCTTTCGGCTAAAGATTCAACCAAGTAATCATCCGCTGCAAACAAAGATAAATCAACTGCAGAAAAAGATTCATGGACAAATTGGAATCAGTCATACAGCACATAAAAATAGTAGGCCAGCGTATACCATATACTAAAGCTGTAATATGTGTAAGCTTGCTGTTGAATACCGGAGAACTCCCTAGGCATCCCCTACTGACGAGTGACAAACCTTTAACTCAACATTCTTAATCAAGGATATAAAATAGAAGACAAAATAAAGCTAAGGTTTTTATGATTCCAGGTAGCTGTAAGCGGCTTCTGGAGTACAGGAAGGTGCTATTTCAGAGAGCCTTTATAATGGAATGGTTTCTACTCAATAACACAGTTTGAGACTGAAGGATACTACTAGAGAAGTACTTAATAAATGATGCCTAGATCTGGCAAAGGTTGAATACATTTCTATTTACAACTACAAATTTTGAAAAATACATGAGAGTGATGGTGTAAAGTTTAATCTCTGTAGACCCAACCCCATGGTGCAATCTCCTATCTGTTTTTTTTAGAATGGTAAATAAGATCATCTCCTAACTTAAAACAATAAAGATTTTAAAAAGAGCTAGGCATCTTCTCTATCAGGACAGTCAGTATCAAGCACATTGATAACGGAAGATAGGGCAGAAGCCCACTTTTGCATGCCAATCTGAGGATCCTTTTTCCTCGTAGATTCCAGCTTACTGACAGCCTCCTTTGGAACACCGCATTTAAGAAGAACAATTCCAAGTGACTTGAACGTTGAATCATCAGGTTGGATGGCAGAAGAAAGCATTTCTTTGTAAGTCGCCAAAGCTTCTTTAAACCTCCCATCAGTTGCATACAATCCAAGCACATTGTTGTAACTCAACAAGTCAGTCATAAGTCCCAGTTCTCTCATTTTCCGGACATTTTGAATGGCTTCCTTAAACATTCCATTTCTCTTGTACATACACAACATCATTGCATAAGAAAATTCATTTGCATTTCCCTTTTGCTTCAGGTGCTCAAAAATCTCTTCTGCTTGTCTAACCATAGAGCGCTCGCTGAACAAGTCAATCATGCAATTTGAAGAATATACATCAGCCCCTGCCTCGAAAGACTGAAGCATTTTATACGTTTCTTGTGCTTCTCTCAAATACCCAACCTTGGTGTATAACTTAATTAAGGAAGTGTATATAACAGCGTTTGCCTCTAAACCAGATTTTTTCATTTCAACCAGGTATTTTGTAGCGTCTTTAACACTTCCTATGTCAGCAAAGGCATTTATCAGTACACCATAAACAACAACATCAGGCTTGACGTCAACTGTGATCATTTCATCGAATAGTCTTACTGCCATTTCCAGCTGACCTACTTTAACAAAACTAGATATCACAGCACAATAAGGGATACAATCATCAACTAATCCCGCCTCCTGCATTTTCCTCGCATAAGATGCTGCTTTAAGTGGCAGATCTGCACCAGCTAACATTTGGATGAGTGAATTATAACTGCATCTATCAGGAGATAAGCCATGTTTCTCCATGCTATCAAACAAGTAGCACGCCTCGTTGTATTTCTTGCTAATTCCATATGCTTTGATCATTACATTGAACTCAAGAACAGTAAGTCTTTTTCCCTCCATGCAGCAATTAAAAGCTCTCTCAGCTTCCAAAATATGGCCACGTTCGCCGAAGGCATCAATGTTGGCAGAATAGCATTCGGAAGACATTTGTCCTGCGAGATGAAACCTCTGGAACCAGGACCAGGACCTTTCTACCATCCCCGCTTCAAGATACATCCTAGTCAAAGATGACTGAGTGAATTCATCAATATGTAGATTTTTCTTATCCATCTCCAAAATGAGCTTCTCTGCTTCATTGACCATATTTCTTATAGAAAATGCATACAAAAGAGTGCGATAGGTCACTGTATCTGGCTCTAGCGAAGCATTTTTCATAAGTTTAAAGTAGGTGGCAGCCATTTTTATGTTGTCATGCTTGGCATGAAGGGAAATAAGAATATTGTATGTTCTTGTATCAGGATGACACTGAAGCCCCTCCATCTTCCTCATCAAGGACGCAACTTCTTCCATTCGGCCATTATTACCACACATGTGAATCATTGTATTGAAAGTAACTGTTGTAGGCGGGATCCCTTCCCTCAGCATCTGGTGAAAAGTCTCATATGCTTCTTTCACTTGCCCTGCTTTCCCATAAGTGTCAATTAAATTGTTATAGGTTTGTGAGCTCAAACAAACACTTGAACCAGAAGAACCATTGACCCTAATACCACTTCTTGGTGCACCATTTACACATTCCTCCACTTGACATTTGCATAAAGACCACTTTTTCAAAAACTCTTCTGCTTTCTTAAACTCCCCCGCCATTTTATACATCTGAACAACAATTCCCATTGTCACCTCATCCGGCACCATACCTCGATCATTCATCAATTTCAACCATTCCATTGCCTGCTCCCTACGCCCACCCTTGCTGTAGACATCAATCAGAGTCCCGTACGTTGAATTTATAGGCTCAACTCTCCTTTCCCTCATTTCGTCCCACAACCTCTCAATCGCACCCCACCTCCGTGATTTTCCGAGAATCCTAAGCATAATATTATAATGTATAACATTCAATTCATGGCATCCTCTTCTCTTAAACCACTCAAAAATCTCCATTGCTCGTTGCCACTCCACCTGCTCCTTCAATATAATAGTCCTTTCTTTTTTAGTCAAACTCTTTTCCCATGGCTTTAATGCCTCATCCAAATTACTAACCGTCTCCAAAGCTTCCAGCATAACAGGAATGCATCCTCCATATCTTGCCCATTTTTTTGAACACTTAGTCTCTACTTTCTCCATCACATTTCCCAAGCTCAACTGACCACCAACTCTTTTCTTATTCTCAATTCTATCATTAGTCTCAACTTTCTCCTCCACATTCCCCGAGCTCAATTGACCACCAGCTTTTTTCTTACTCCCAGTTCTATCAACTGGTTTCCTAAAAAATCCATTTTGGGTGTCCTTCAAGTCATTGCACCATTTTGCCGAACTCTTAATCTGCACACCACCAATTTTACCCTCAATCTCATTTTTATGAGCTAGTTTTCTCGAGAAACCAGTTTGGGTCTCCTTGTCATTGCGCCATTTCTTCGAACAGTTGGTGTGCACACCCAATTTCCCGTCAATTTTCCCCTCTTTCTCAGTTTCACCAACTGATTTTCTCAAGAACCCATTTTGGGTCTTCAAAACACCATTTTTCCAAACACGGGTACGGGAGTTTTCGCCAATTTGACAATCCAACTTGTCCTTCACATCATTATCATAACCAAAACCAGGCCTAAATTTAACCCCAAGATTCTTGCTTTTCTCAATTCTAGCATCTTGGTCATGGAATTTGTTGTTGTCCTTGTATTTCTTGGTGTGTGAAACTGAAATTCCAATGCTGGGAGTAGTGGGTTTAGTTGAGTTTAGTATGTGGAAACAATTGCTGCTGTCAATACACTGAAACTTTACATACATTTTTTCAGTTCATTGAATGTGAATTTTGAGCATTAGGAAGTGCAGGAGAAAATGGCGGAAAGGAAGACTGTAAACAAGATGAATGGCTAAGGAGGGAAAAATCAACTGGGGAATTGTGCCTTTTTTTTTTTTGGTTAAACCGTGATTCGACTAAGTTTCAAAGTTTAATTAATTTAATTTTTTAAAATTAATATTCAGAAATCCTGTGAAAAATATTGTATTTATGTTAAAATATTGATTAAAATTTATACTGTTTGAAGAAAAATAGAAATTATATAAAAAGAAATGGAGAGAAATATATTATGTTTATTATCACAAGTAGGATGTACATAGGTCGGGTTGATTCGATTTTTATTAAAAAAAATAACCAAACCAATCATGTCGGTTTATTAAAACTATAAACCAAATCAAACCAACATAAAATTGATTTTTTTAATTTAGGTTTTAGTTGGTCTTTCGGGTTTTTTGATTTTTCCTGGGTTTTTCTAATAATATTTAGTTTTTACAATTATATTGTGATCGAAGACTAGATCAAATATATTTTCACTCATGTGCTAATGAAAAATCATAATTATGAAAAAAATGAGGAGCGAAAAACTCTCTTAAAATTAAAAAGTGAGATGAAGGGTGAAAAGTTTAGGTTTTAAGTTTATATTGGGTTTTTGATCATTTAATTAGCAATTAATGGACAAATATTACAACTTAAAGACTCAAATTTAAATATATATCTACATCTACTTTCAAATTATTGAAAATTACTAAAACTAGTTGAAAAAATATTTAAAAAGTAGATTATAATTAATATTTTATGTATAAAAAAGTTTGAATATTATATCTATACTTTATTAAAAGTGTGAAGGGCCTTAAAAATGACATTTGAACTTTTTTCCCTTCATTAGAAGCCACTGCAATAGATAAAAACGTCTTTTTACTATTTTTCTCAATTTATTATTTAATTAGATTAAAAACTCCTAAAATATATGAAAAGAATTTAATAACTCCTAAAATATATAGAAAGAATCCTGATAAACTAAAAACTTCTAGTACTTCATAATTTAAAATTATAAAGAAGAATAAGTAGAATATTATGAATAAAATTGTAGGACAAGTCAAAGTTAAAAAAGGAAGAAATCGTTGTGCACGTAAAAAAAATGAGGCGAAAAAATTTATATTTAATTATATGATTAATAAAAGGAAAACTTTATAAATAGAATAAATTTAATTTATTATTCCTACACATGAGTTTTAGGATTTAATAACATATATTTGTTGATTTTGATTATTTAATCTAGATAATATTTAGTACTTCTAAAAATAGAATTTTGCCTTATATAAAAAAATATTCTTTATAATTCTATTTAAGTAATATTTTGGATAAAATTTATACGAAACAAATTCTTATATTGTACTTTTGCTTTTTATTTTAGTTTTGATTCACGTATTTTCTTACTATCATTATCATCATCCCTTTTGCCTTTATTTATTTCTTTTAAATCATACCTTTAAAGATTATATATGAAGAATAATAATCAACAGTTGACATTGATTCTCTCTTTTGATAATTTCTTGTGTTTCTCTTTTAGTTGAAAGTTTCTGATAAAAAAATTGGATAAGTATGTTGCCGCCGAATGAAGTTGTAAAAAATCAAAGGTTTATTGCTCTTTTTTTGTTTTTTACTTTCTTTGTGTAATCGTGACATAATTTTGATTATCGTGGCATAAAAAAGATTCCAATCCCATTTTTCTTTTTTTAAAAAAAAATATATCAAGGTCACGAATTAGGATAAGAAGTTAAATTCTTTTTTATTTATGAGTCATATTTTTCGTAATATCGTAACTTTTATGTACAATTCAACCACTATAGAAATCCATATTATTTGTAAGTGAGACATATTAATTGTTATTTATGTTAAAGAAAATCGTAATACTAATTTATGAGAACAAAACAAAATCAAAGTAAAAAAGTTGTTTGTAGTACAGTCATTTTCACCAATATCACATTATGCATAGTACCCTCCTCTATTGAAGGTTGAGTTTGATTGAGTTGGTTTTAGTTTATATGTGAATGTCTTGGTTGCTTGTAATTACATGTGGATATTTGATCTTCATAATCTAAATTTAAAGATTAGATGATATGGAGCCACATACAAATGTAGATGTAGGAATTCGACTAAATATAATTCAAATATCTACTTAAAAAATTTGACTATATAGATTTGAGATATGAACACGAAAATTCAACTGATATTTATGTAAGGAGGAGGATCCGAACTCTTACATATAAAAGACCGTCATTCAACATTCTTCATCACAAATTTTTAAGGTACTATTTTCTCAATTATTTTTGCCTTCGACAATATTGCATTTTTTCTCTAGGAATATTTCTTTTATCATCTTTTGTGCATGTAATTGATAAGGTTTTAATTTTACTGTTGTGTCCAATTTTAGTCTTTTTTTGGCATAAGATTTGTAAGCAAGCAATGTTATTATAATTAAATATATTTGTAAAATATATATATATATATATATATATATATATATTATGTCGGTTTGATTCGGGTTCGGTTTGACTTTTTTTTTGTTAACACCAACCAAACTAAGAATGATCGGATTTTTTTTTCTAACGCCAAACCAATCAAACCAAACCATAAGTCGATTTTTTTTCTCGATTTGGTTTGGTTCGTCGGTTCGGTTTGACTTGACGGTTTGGTCTGTACACTCCTAATCACAAGCATCGGGGGTATTAGCAACAACCTTTTGATCGAGATAGTGATATAAACTGCCGACACTTACCCTTTCCATGCCAAGCTCCAATAAATTACTCCCTACGTTTAAAAAAGAATGAACTACTTTTCTTTTTAGTCCATTTAAAAAGAATGACCCTTTTTTTTTGCAATACTTTAATTTCAACTTTCCACATGGCATGTTAGGACCACATGATTAAAGAACATTTTGGTACATTTGACACAATTTTAATTTAAGGCCACAAAATTCAAAAGTCTTCTTTATTTTATTAAATTTTGTGCCAAGTCAAAGTAGATCATTTTTTTTTTAAATGGAGGGAGTATTGTTTTGATATTTGGTGGCCAAGCTCCAATAAATTGAAGAGTGTGTTGGCTATTATGTTTTTTTTTTTTTTTTTAATAATAGTAGTGTCCAAATTAGTAGACATGAGTGTTGTCATTATTAGTAGTCGTAGTGCTATTCTTGTAGATTTTTGTTGTTATTATCTGTTGTTGTATTACTCCTTATTGTCTTTTTAACCTTTTTTTTGGCTTATATTTTGTCTTTAGCCGACAATCTACCAAAAACAAATTCTCTATCTCACCTCTTAGGCAGTAATAGAAGTTGTGTACATTATACTCTCCTCAGATCCCACTGTGTGGAAATACATTGGGTATGCTATCGTTGTCTTCATAATATTCAAGTCAAGTTGGGCACACCTCGATTAAAGCCGTTTTAGTTGACTTTTAATCGGGAGGTTGTGAGTTCGATCTTGATAGATGGCTTTTTTGTTTGGGTGGCCAAGCTCTAATAAACTACGAGTGTATTTGGCTGAGCTTATAAGCGGGTTATAAGCACTTTTCAGCTTATCTAAGTGGGTCTTTATGCAAACTTATTTGGATTGATCTATTTTAGTTATTTTTAAGCCAAAATAGCTTTAAAGATTTTTGCAGTTTTTGAATCAATAAAAAATGCCTTTTAAGTAATTGGTTTCAAGTAAAAATAATAAAAATAAGCCAAAAATCATATGTTAAAGATTTTTAAGGGCTCGTTCGGTACAAAGGATAAGAGATAACTAATTCCGAGATTAATTTTGAAATGAGTTTATTCAATGTTTGGTTGGGACAAAATGCAGGAGATAACTCATTCCGAAATTGTAGTGTTATTTTTATTCCACCTTGAGGGTGGGATAACTAATAATCGTGGATAACTTGTTTTCCAACCAAACGAACTCTAAGTGAATCGCTTATAAGCCAAAAGTCCAAAGTTGATACCCGGACTCGTGAGTTTTGGCTTATAAGCACTCGACTTAGATACACTATGCAATATTTTTGAAGAGTCGGAGCGATATAAACATATAGTTTTCAAATGCTATATAGATTATTACAAGCATTTCAGTTTAGTAGTATGATCATTGATCAGTTAGAGTCAACTATATATGACCTTTTCCTTGGAAGACCAGTTTTCAACATAATCATGAATCTCTTAACATTCTTGTGGCAGAAACACTGATTTATCTAGCAATCTTATGAGCAGTACTTCTTAAACCACACTCCAATGTTAAGAAAGCTTTCGAAGTCCGTTTGTGGTCTGCCAAATAAGTACAAGCATGGTATTAGATGTCACTACGTGGTCAGACCGCGAAATTTTAGTCGCGCTTCAAGGTAAGTAGAGAACTGTTGATGATCCACTCGGGTTGGGAGGCGTCGAATTAGGGGAAGGAACACATTTACCTGTCGAGTTCATGTATGCCATCAGGAAACATCATCACATTAACTTCTATTCCTTTCTCCTTCAATGCTCGTGCATACTGTGAAGATATAGAAGAATAAAGAATGTTTACGAGATGAAATGTTTATATCAAAAATCGAACCAGGGAAACATAGTAAGGTTTCATGATTGTATGAAATACTTAATTTCATCATGACAAGATGATCAAATGAGCTGAATGATAGTTCCATGAGAAAATTAATTAATACGAGAATGCATCATTTGTTAGACCCGGAAAAGTAGAGAATAGCTGCTCGGATTAATGAGCAGTGACATGTTTAAGTGCAGCTACGGAAGCAATTGACTTTGTGGTGTATACTCAATTTTCCATCGTTAGTCTAATTTTACGCTAATTTTCCATCGTTAGTCTAATTTTTCATGTTGACGCGGCGTATTCAAGGAGAGGTGTCTTGGTGTATGCTTTTTGCAGATGATGTAGTTTTAAATTTTGATTGATGAGATGCGGGGGTGTGTGAATGATAAATTAGAGGTGTGGAGACGGACCCTTGAGTCTAAAGGGTTCAGGTTGAGCAGGAGCAAGACAGAATATTTAGAATGCAAGTTTAATGATGTGAGACAGGAAGACGAGGTGGTAGTAAGGTTGAATTCCCAGACGGTGTGTAAGAGGGATAGTTTCAAGTATCTGGGGTCCATGATTCAAGGGAATGGTGAGATTGACGAGGATGTCTCCCATCGTATTGGAGCGGGATGGATGAAGTGAAAGCTCGCCTTGGGGGTGTTGTGTGATAGGAAGGTGCCGCCCAAGCTTAAAGGCAAATTCTACAGGGTGGCAGTTCGGCTGACCATGCTGTATGGAGCGGAATGTTGGCCAGTCAAGAACTCTCACATTCAAAAATTGAAGGTGGCGAAAATGCGGATGTTGCATTGGATGTGTGGGCTTAATAGGGGTGATAGAGTTCGAAATGAGACTATTCGGGAAAAGGTTAGAGTGGCTTCGGTGGAGGACAAAATGCGGGAAGTCCGATTGAGATGGTTCGAGCATGTGATGAGGAGGGGCACGGATGCCCCAGTTCGGAGGTGTGAGAAACTTGGTTTGGATGGTTTCAGGTGGGGTAGGGGTAGGCTGAAGAAATACTGGAGAGAGGTGATCAGGCGGGACATGGAGCAGTTACAGCTCACTGAGGACATGACCCTAGATAGGAAGATCTGGAGGGCGCGGATTAGGATAGAAGGCTAGTGCCAGTTTGAATCGTTGGGATAAGACATTACTTGGTAGATGTATTATTCTTGCTAGGACACTTTTTTGTATGCTTTATTACGAATGTGTTTACTATTCTTTGTTTATTATCGCTTGTGGGAGGCATATTTTTGTCTTGACTTCTTGTTCCATGCTTTATTAAGTATTTGTCTACTATTTCTTGTCTTGAGCCGGGGGTCTATCGGAAACAGCCTTTCTACTTCTCTTGAAGTAGTGGTATGGACTGCGTACATCTTACCCCCCCAGACCCCACTATGTGGGAATACACTGGGTTTGTTGTTATTGTAGTCTAATTTTACGCTTCACACAAGAAAAGAGGAAAGCACATACTTGTAATCCATCAGTAATGGGCACGCGAAGGTCCTTAGCACCTAAAAGCATGAGTGTGGGAGTTTTGACCTATAGGATTACCTCTAAGTGAGTATAGGACCATCAATAAAACAATACAGTACCATGTAAATTCCAATAGCCGGCAAATCGTATGGTCATTGAGAAGTAGAAGGAATCAGATGAAATATGATTACTATAAAGTTTGCATTTTTTGGTTGCCAAGTTCTACGCTCGTGTGGAATAAAACCTAGACCTATTCAACGATAACATCTATGCAGCTGAAGAAGCAAACCTTTGATGCATGTGAAATTGGTGACTTGTCGTAGAATAGAGCAAGGTGTTCAGCTGAAGGTGCTTCTGTAAAGTTTGATTTTGCTTCACTTCCAAATGCCTCAAAATAACACCAATCAGGTATATCAGTTGTACCAACCATTAGAGCAAGGTTGCAGACTGCGTTCCTAGCAGCTGCAGTAGCAAACTTGTCTGGTGCCTACACAGGTACATTAGTAAGAATAGAACAATTTTAACTTCCCCTTAATCTTATAGATGAAGTATCAGAGTGGATGGTCTAATCGACGTGCACAAATGTTTACTAAATGTGGATTTAGGTGTAGAAAAAAACAGTTCTTTTGTGGAACTACCAACCTGGCCTATCAAGTGTATCGTCAAAAATCCACCATGGGAAAGGCCAACAACAACAATTTTGGACGGATCTGCGAGTCCCTTACCGATGACATAGTCTACGGCAGCAAGTACATCATTAACGTCCTGTGGATGTGAAACAATGGAAGGGAATTTAAAAGAAATCTTCTCATTACGGATAAAATATGAATAGAAATCGACGGTCATAAAAGGTTGGACAAAGAGCACCTGTGAACCCGCCCTCCCTGGAAGAGATTGCACTGCTTCCTTACCAAATCCCAAGGAACCTCTGGAAAGACGTCAATAAGATACTGATGTTGTAATATAATCAAGATAGTGCTTTACTTATAAGTTCATATTAATGAGATTTTCAGTCTGGTTGATTATTTGCAACACTGTCTGCTAGTTCAGCACAAGTTTTAGTACACTCCAAAAGTAAATATTAATTGTTGACTACTCAATGATGCCATTTTCTGGCAAGATAAACCGATGCCAAAAGGTGCTTATGGACTCTTGACATACCTATAACTTACAATAAGCAAGCTAAATCCGAGGGAGCAAAGAAAAGATAAAGACTTTGAGAAGCTTGACAATGACACACAGTGAGGACCCCCATGAAGAACTACAATCAGCGGGTCACATGCATCGTGCTTCTTGGATTTGGAGGATGCAAAAATAGCTTCATAAGGTTTTTTTGCACCTACCATGAATTTATGCACTAAGTTAGACGCATAGAGAAATATAAAGGTGAACGGAAAATAAATGTTACATCTGTTGACTCATCTTTAGTTTCTCAGTTTATTAATTAGAATACATAATCAAAAAGAAAGAAAGTGTCGTGATGCCATTTTCTTTCTGCTAAATATTATGCATTTACGCATTGACTACTCTAAGCCATACCTTTTGTGAGATTATCAGAGACATCTTTAACAGGGATCGACATTATACAAAACTCCTTGGATGACAGCAAAGACCTCACCTTTGAAGAATCGCAGAAAAATATTAGGAAGGGGCTAGTTTTTATTCATTGTGTCCATCCTAAAAGTCTTTATATTTACCTTTTCAGAGCACTTGGTTATGGGGCTTGAGATATCTAGCCAATTCCATTTAGTGTTATCGGAGGCATTGACAAGATAACCATACTTGATTTCAGGAACATCAACTGGACTGCTACATACTTTAATGAAATACAGCATCAGAGGACTCTTCTTGGTTTTTGATTAGGCAATACATTTTCAAACATATCAAACAGAAGATTTTAGGTGTCAACTCCGACTCTTTTTTTTTTTACAAGTAAAAGTTCCAGCGTAAATGGAGCAACATGGTCAATAAGAGTAGACCAGAACTTTTTTAGGGATTGAGGCATAGTTGTTTTTGTAAGAAAAATGTCAACATTGACTCTAACCTGCAATTATATTGTCACCGTCCAGAGTAAGGACATCCCATGAAAACTCTGATGTGCTTGGGCTAATTCGTAATACATCTCCACTAAAAGTAAATGAGCATGTGGTTGATTGCAGAAGAAGATGCATAACATTTGAATACAATGGAGATAGAATGGCTTCCATGCTTTACCTCAAGACATCCACGGTTAGTATAACTAAGGTGCTACCCCAGGCAGATGATAAAATCATGGTGCGCCCATCAGAAAGCCACGGGTTACAAAGAATATTTGAACAGTATAACCCAGGGAAGTTTCCATCTTCAGCCCACATCACAAAGGGAACCTACAGAGGTCATTGAACCTACTAATTAAATCAGCATGATCAAATGAGACGATAAATTTAAGGATAACTCCAAAAACAGAAATGGTGAAATCATTATGCGATCAATGCGTTCAATTTAAGACAAAGAACACACTTTGACCACGGGAATTAAGTTAAACCTCTATCTAACGGCGACTAAGAGGAAAACGGCATCAACCTTCATAACCAAAAAAGGTTAAGTACAGAAGACATCAACCATGGTAATGCAACTTTATAGTACAAGAACAACAAAGCCAGGTGTTATGCATCCTAGAAATTTAACAGGGATAGTAATCACCAAAACAAGTTAACTCCTCGAGAAACTTTATTACTTTACTCAAGAGTACTGATTATAGCAAAATAAGAGTTGTAAGTGACTAAGTCTTTTACAAGGCTCAAACAGTCATATAAGTTAGTGAGAAAAGTAGAGAATAATACCACATCAACAATTTCGTTATGCGAATGTGGTTCTACTTCAACAGACCAATTAATTCTATGAAGTGAATTTGTTGCATTATGTGCTCCAAATCTACAACACTTTTTGAAGATAAAAACACCAGGAATTTTCCATCTGAGCTAAATATTAAGAAAAATAAGAATGGATTGTTAAATTTTATTTTATACTTTGATAAAGTTATTTATACCACCGAATATTGAAATATGAGAGAAATTTGATCCGACCATACAAGATGTTTGCTGCTAATTTTTAGAATAATGTAAATGTTAAAACGGTTGTTGAGAGCCAGTAATTCTAACAAGCAAACACACCTAAAACGAGGGAAAAATGCACTACTTATGCTTTCTGTCAGCATAACCGTCGATAGGTCTGCATCCTTGTTGATAAGAAAAGAATCAAATAGCAAGAATATCAAAGACAATATATCAATTAACACTTAGCTGGTTAGCGGCAATAGAAGTGAATAGTATAATGTGAGCATGCTGTCAAAATATTTGGAAAAGGAAAGGCTTCTTTAAAGCAAGCAACTTACTCAGATTGATGTGATTCGTACCTAAAACAAGGAGCTCTAACAGCATACAAAGAACAAGGCCTATTAGTGCAATATTTGATACCAAACTTCCTCATCCCTGATGGCCACCCAGCAAAAACTAGATATTGTAACGAGTCCTTCGTTGATGGAGTCCAAATAACTTGCCCAACACTTAGTGACTTTTCTATGCCATTTACAGCACAGATCTCTCCACTGCACAAATTTGCATGAAACGGCTACCATGTCAAATTTACATGATAAAGTTTTTCAGAACTACTTAAGAAGACATCAGAGACATTAACCTGTTAATGTTGATGACAAAAGGCTTAGGTAGCCTTTTCCCAGCATATGCTTCACCCCAACCCTCTTCCCAATCCTTTTCACCTTTCCAGCTATTAAAGTCTTTGTCTGGACAATTCCCTTTCTTGTAGCCAAAATATGTAAATGTTGGTTTTGCAGAAATAGGCTCCTCAGCAATATAAGCAATCAAAGTTTCATCAGAATTCCAGGAGATCCCCTCAAACCTGAGACCAAACAACTGATATAAATGACAACTATTAACTCCTAAAAATGTTACTAACTTGTAGCATTAAACTGGTTAGTGGTTACAGGATATAGCAGGTTGTAGCAAGTATCCACAATGAAAAGAGAACATCATAAGAAAATAAAAGTAGTGCTTTTTGAGTAGTAAATTAAGTTACCATCCATCGGAATATACAGATCCGTGGATAGATGAAGGAATATGAAATTCCCTTTCCACCTGAGATGAATTCCAAATCTCAAAACAAGTAGGGCAATCATTTTCAGCATTCCGAACAACAAGGAGCTTTGAACCCGACGGAGAGGGAACCATCAAAGATGTTGTCCCCATCTCAATAGGGAAAGCAACCCAATAAAATTGTACAGAATCACCTCTTTCTTTAGAAATGTGACTAAATAATGCATATCTCCTCTTCTTGTTCTCTAGGAGATTAGGTTGACTAATTGAGAACAAGACCTGTGAACCTCCTAACGATGCAAAGCAACCAAAACAACACCACAAATTATGATGTATGTAAGAAATAAAAACTTGATAGAAAAGAAGTGCTATGATAAATATGCATATTTATTCGTTAAAAGATCTACAGAGAATCAAAGTAGCAATACCACTGTCAGATTTAAAAGTCCATGCCTTCTCAATTACGGGGATTTCAGTGAACTCTTTGAGTAATGCAGATTGAGAAAAGTATTCTTTCTCTGAAATTACATCTAAACCAACAGGAGTATCTTTGGAAGGGCTTGCTCCATAATTTTCCATTTACTAGCAAACTGACAAAGTTTTCAATTGCGATTAAGCAGAATTAAAATAGCAAGAACTATAATAAAGTACTACTAGTAATTTTCTCGATATAACAACAAGATATAGTCATCCATTATCAGTTGTATCTGTGTATTGTTCACTAACTTATCTTGCCCTTAAAAAGAGATAGTGACAAGCACGTTTGATGACATGAAATTCTGACATAAATTTCATGCAAAATTATTGCTTCTATTTTTTATCAATATCATGTTCGGTAAATGTGCGTGCCGGCTGTTTCCCTACTGCTTTTCTGTTTTACTGTTTTCCTATTGTTGCTTTGTTTGTTTGTTTGTTTGTCGGTTTGGGGCTTTATTTCGGTTTTTAAGTGGTGGCTGTAGGGGTTGATGGTGGAATAGGGTCATGTCTAAGGGGGTTGAGGTTGGGGGCTATTTTGGGTGGGGGTGAAGAGGGAAGGGAAGGGGTGGGTGTGGAGTCTAGGTTGGGTGTTAGGGCTGGGCGGTGAGGGGTGGTAGAGGTAGGCGAGAGGCGAGAGACGAGAGGTAAGAGGTGAGAGAAGATAGGTTGAGGATAGGGTCTTGGAACATAGGGACCCTTCAGGGTAAGTCCGTAGAGCTGGTGAAGATTCTTAAGAAGAGGAGGATTAATATTGCGTGTGTTCAGGAGACTAAGTGGGTAGGGTCTAAGGCTAGGGATGTGGATGGGTATAAGCTGTGGTACTCAATGAGTGATAGGCATCGAAATGGAGTGGGAATCTTAATGGATGAGGAGCTTAGAGGGCAGGTGGTGGAGGTTAAGAGGGTCAGTGATAGGCTGATGACGATTAAGTTGGTCATTGGGGGGTTTACATTGCTTGTGTGTAGTGTTTATGTGCCGCAGGTGGGCTTGGAAGAGGAGGTTAAAGCGAGGTTTTGAGATACTTTGGACGAGGTGGTGAGAAGCGTGTCTAATTTTGAGAAGATTGTCATAGCAGGGGACTTCAATGGGAACATTGGGGTTTTGCCGGGAGGATTTGACGATGTGCATGGAGGTTTCGGTTTCGGTGATAGAAATGATGAGGAAGCTGCTCTATTGGATTTTGCGAGGGCCTTTGGGTTGGTGGTGGTGAATTCAAGCTTTTCGAAGAAGGAGGATCACCTGATTACCTTCCAAAGCGCGAAAGCCAAGAGTCAGATTGACTTTCTGCTGATTAGGAAGGGGATAGGGTTTTATGTAAGGACTGTAAAGTGATTCCGAGTGAGCATCTTTTGACCTAGAACAGGCTTCCGGTGAAGGACTTAATTATCAAGAAGAGCAAAAAGAGAAGGGCGGGGAGGGTTGGCCTAGAATTAAATGGGGTGGCTTAACGCCAAGTAGTGCACTGGAGATAGAGGAGAAAGTGACGGGTTTAGGGGTGTGGAAGTGTAGGGGGGACGTGGATGTTATGTGGGATAGGGCTGCCAGTTGCATCACGGAGAATGCCAGAGAAGTGTTGGGTGTTTCGAGGGGTCGGGCAAGACGACATAAGGAGGAATGGTGATGAATGAAGAATTTAAGAAGAAAGTGGAGATAAAGAAGGGGACGTATATTAAGTTGATTGAGAGTAAAGATACAGAGGAGAAACGGGTGAATAGAAAAGTTTACAAAGTAGCAAGGAAAGAGGCTAAGCTAGCAGTTACGGTTGCTAAGACAACAACGTTTGAGAGCTTGTATGCGGGGTTAGAGGAGAAAAGCGGGGAAAAGAGGTTGTATAGGATTGCTAAGGCTAGGGAGCAGAAGGGTCGCGACCTCAATCAAGTGAAGTTCATTAAGGGGGAGGATGGTAGATTTTTGGTGAAGGACGTTCACATTAAGAAGAGATGACAAGAGTATTTTCATAAGCTTTTGAATGAGGAGGGGGACAGAGGCATTGATTTAGAAGAGCTGGAGCACTCAAAGGAGAGTCGTGATTTCAGTTATTGTAGACGTTTTAAGGTTAAGGAGGTCAGAGAGGCTATTCATAGGATGCGGATGGGTAGGGCGACGGGGCCTGATGAGATTCCGATGGATTTTTGGAAGTTTATAGGTGGGGCAGGTTTAAGGTGGTTGACTGATTTATTTTACGACATTTTTAAGACGGCGAGAATGCCTGAGGGTTGGAGGTGGAGTACGATGATTCCGTTATATAAAAACAAGGGTGATATTCAGAGTTGGACCAACTATAGGGGTATTAAGCTGTTGAGTCATACTATGAGGATTTGGGAGAGGGTGGTTGAGCGGAGATTAAGGAGGGTCGTGTCCATTTCGGAGAATTAGTTTGGTTTTATGTCTGGTCGCTCGACGACAGAGGTAAACCACCTGGTGAGGAGATTGGTGAAGCAGTGTAGGGAAAGAAAAAGAGATTTGCACATGGTGTTCATCGATTTGGAGAAGGCGAATGACAAAGTCCCTAGGGAGATTCTTTGGAGATGCTTAGAGGTGAGAGGGGTCCTGGTAGTGTACATCAGAGCTATTAAGAACATGTACGATGGAGGGAAAACTCGGGTGAGAATAACGGGAGGGGACTCAGAGCATTTTTTGATCGAGACAGGGTTGCATCAGGGTTTAATCTTAGTCCGTTCCTGTTTGCGTTGGTGATGGATGTGTTGACGCGGAATATTCAAGGGGAGGTGCCTTGGTGTATGTTGTTTGCAGATAATGTAGTGCTGATTGATGAGACGCGGGGCGGGCGGAAGGGGGGGGGAGGAGGGGGGATGAATGAAAAATTAGAGGTTTGGAGGCAAATCCTTGAATTTAAGGGATTCAAGTTGAGTAGGTCCAAGACAGAGTATATGGAATACACGTTTAGTGACTTGAGGCAGGAGAACGATATGGTAGTGAGGTTGGATTCCTAGGATGTTTGTAAGAGGGATAGTTTTAAGTATCTTGGGTCTATGATTCAGGGGAATAGCGAGATTGAGGAGAATGTCTCTAATCATATTGGAGCAGGTCGGATGAATGAAGTGGAGGCTCGCCTCGGAAATGTTGTGTGATAAGAAGATGCCCCTTAAGCTTAAAGACAAATTCTACAGAGTGGCAGTCCATCCAGCCATGTTGTATGGAGCTAAGTGTTGGCCAGTCAAGAACTCGCACATTCAAAAAGTAAAGGTGGCGGAAATGAGAATGTTGGGTTGGATGTGTGCACTTACTAGAGGGGATAGAGTTAAGAATGAGATTATTCGGGAGAAAGTGGGAGTGGCTTCGGTGGAGGACAAGATGTGGGAAGGAAGACTGAGATGGTTTGGGCATGTGATGAGGAGGGGTACGGATGCCCCAGTTTGTAGGTGTGAGAGGCTAGCTTTAGATGGCTTCAGGAGGAGGAGAGGTAGGCCAAAGAAATACTGGAGGGAAGTGATTAGACATGACATGGAGCACAGGAGCAGCTTCAGCCTTCCAGAGGACATGACCCTAGATAGGAAGGTATGGAGGTCACGGATAAGGGTAGAAGGCTAGGATGAGTGTGTGGGTTGTAGCAAGTAGTTAGAAGAGCTCTTGTATAGCTATATTGGTAATCCTAGGACTGTGTCCATAGGTAGGAGTAGTCAGGAGAGTTTGAGTGTGGTGGGTGTGTTTGGTCTGTGAGTGTATATTATTACTAGGTGGGTGTCCTATTTCATACGTCTTATTTCTTATTTCATATTGCGCTTATTTCTCTTATTTCGTATTGCTCTGATTTCTATTTCATTATTTCTTATTCCTTACGTATGTTATGCCATCCATCCTGCTTCATGTCTCATTACGCTCTTGTTTACTATTCTTTATCTTAAGCCGGGAGTCTATCGAAAATAGCCTCTCTATTTCTTTAGAGGTAGCGGTATGGACTGCGTACATTTTACCCTTCCTAGACCGCACTTTGTAGGAATATACTGGGTTTGTTGTTGTTGGTTGTTGTATCATGTTCGGTAAATGGAACATGAATGGGTGATATAAGTAACATTTTGATTGTTGTACCACCAAAAATTTGAGACAACTAAGAGCATTTCAATTCCTAGTAGATTGTACTTACAAGATTTCTGAAACATGTCTAAGCTTGAAAGACAGCCTTTTGAATAAAAACAAATATAACTCGAGATAAGCATAACCTCATAGACGAACAAACAAAGAAGCTGGGAAAAAATGAAGTTGTATAAAACCTGAATTCCTGGCAAGTTGCAGTTAGAATTAGGTTGACCTTATGAGTTTAGATTCTCAAATTGATGTGCCTAATATATACGCCCTCTGTTTCAATTTTTTTTTGTCGTCCTTTTTATTTACATTTCAAAAAAGAATGTCTCTTTCTTATTGTGACAATTCTTTAATTTCAACTTCCAAGTAACATGTTTAAGACCACGCGATCAAAGAACATTTTGGTACATTCTACGTAGTTCTAATTTAAGACTAGAAGATTCAAAAGTTTCTTTACTTTCTTAAACTCCGTGTCAAGTCAAAACCAGACAACATATTGATACGGGAGTAACAATTGAACAGACTTAAACTTAATCTTGGGGAAAAAATAAAAAATTAAGAACAATTTGATTTGGGTGTGAGAATCAAAGTCTCACATTGATAGCTGAAGAAACTAGGAAACTACATATAAGCTGTAGCATCTCTTAATGGTATGAGGCCTTTTGGAAAAAACCGTGCAGGATTAGCCCAAAGCGGACAATATCAGTACGAGTGTCCAACAACTAGTATCAAAGCCCTAGGTTCGGTGAGATGAGTATGGGGATATGGAGTGATGCGTGTGCTGCTCGGTTCGTTTACCCCTACGAGCTTGGAGATACACACAAGAAATAGTTACGGGCTTCGATTGCCATAAATACTTAGACGATATGGGTAGCACACAGTACAGTGAATCTCGTAAATTGACCCGTGGATCATGATGATAAGCCACGTGGATCTTAGTTCGAGGGGGAGATTGGGCTCAACCAGCCCAAAGACACTATTACATGGTGTGATATTGTCCGTTTTGAACTGCGGCCCCACGATTTCTCCAAAAGGATTCACACCATTAAGAGATCCTACACCTTATATGTAGCATCCCAATTCCATCACTCCTCTCATCAATCTTGATTCCTACTCTAAACAAAGAAAAATAATCAAATTTCTTCAACCTTCCTCCTTTAATATCATTATAACTGTAATATTTTAGGATTACTCACTTCATTCTGAACATAAAAATTAAATCTTGGCTAACATAACTTAAAGAAAGAGCATTCAAATATGGTAAAGAAAATTCAATGATAAAGACATATAAAATACAATTCACTATATATGATATTCACATTCACACATGTAGCTAAAGATAAATCAAGAAAGCTTACATAGAGAGGGCAAAAGGGTCTATCTGATAATAGCTTGAGGAGAATTGTAATGAAATGGAGAAAAAAAAAAAAAAGGATGAACAGCAAAAATGATCACTTTTGCCAGTTCATGTTCCACTTGCCAAGAACATCTGTAACTAAATTTTCTTTATTCATTTTCCTCTCAGAGTGCCTCATGATTCCTTCTTTTATATATACATATATGTATGTATATATATATAAAAAATTTCTTTGAGTCTCTAGTATTTATATTGGGCTCGACTTACTTTGAATTCACACTAAAAAGTTCCTTAGGTGATAAAACTTTTTATAACAAAAACAACTTCATATCAACGACTCAAATTTGAAATTTGTAATTAAGAATTGAGGAGCTCGTACCACTCCACACAATTTTTATGGTGCTTCATGTGTCAGAACTTAGGATAATTTTTTAGCTAAATTATGGAAATAGTAAATCTCAATTCAATAAATTATTAATAAAAATAGTATCTTGACATTAAACTACTTCCTCTATCGTAATCTCTTCGGTACCCATCTTAGATTAATTATTCCTTGAAAAACAAACATTCACATGTTATGAAACTATACAACTTGCACTTTTTGAGTTAAAATTTTCCGTAATGAAAATGGGAAAAAATAAATTCTAAAAATTTTAGTTAATACTGCATAGCTTTTAGATAGGAAAGCAAAGAAAGTAACAATTTATTATTTGGGATAGATGGAGGAGTATCTGTCAAATCCTAAAATTAAGTAAATTATCATTCTTCATTAACATGGACGATAAACTTTCACCTCGTTGTAGTGTAAAAAGAAGAAAAATTGAGAAAATTTTAGTAGTAATAGTTATTCGTTTTAGGAACAAATTATAAAGAAAAAGGCACTACTAATTAATCTTTTAGAAAGGAGTATTATTTATTTTCTAATAATTCCAACTTACATACGTTATTTACCATTAGTTGTTGAATATTCTTGTGAATCAACCAAAAAAACAAAAAATAAAAAATCTAGTGGCAAGAGTTAACACTATCAATACTTAAGGGGTATGATGCAAAACAACTTACCCCGATACAAGCATCAGGGGTTGATTCTATAGCTTGGACTCGTGACCTATAAGTCACACGGAGACAACTTTACCGTTGCTCCAAGACTCGCCTTTTAAATGACAAATCATATCTTTTCTGGAGAAAAAAAAGTAAATTTACCTTTGTAAATAAGCCAAATAGAAAATGGAGATATTACCTTGAAACATATTAGTATACTGAAAACTTTCAATTCTTGTCTATTAGCTGCTCATTGCACATAGGAAATTTACCACATTTGTCCTTGCATATGACAAATACTTTTGGAAGAAGTTGCTATACAAAAAATTCTCCCATAAATGAACAAGAAAATTTAAAGATGGACTCCTTTTGATGATTTATTGAACTGCACAACAGAGGAACTGTTTATTTTACATACATTTTAGTTTGACATAGGCCTGTCATTGCAAAGGTCAAGTATGTACGTATAACCAATTTCCTTAGGTGACATATGTAAAATGTTCATATCTTCAACTGAGATGAGAGCTTGAACATGAATCGAAGGAGTATAATCGTTGTTCTTCATCTTCTTGCAAAGGAATGAATCATATATGTCTATTTGAAGTGCTTCTTGAACCACACTCCAATATTAAGAAAGCTTTCGAAATCAGACTGTGGCCTGCAAAGGCAAAAAAGACCAAGTTTTCATTTGGAAGTGAGAACAAACAAACATGCTGAAACTCGAGACCACCAACGATGCACATAAATTGGTCCAGGACCTGTCAATTGCATGATTGTCCTCCGGAAACAGCAGCACCTTGACCTCAGTTCCTTTCTCCTTCAATGCACGAGCATACTGCGTGCATCAAAAGAAACAACATTTACAAACAACTTAAATGGTCAGCTTCTAACTCATATATTATACAAAATTCAGTTATTTATGTTTCTGCATAGAACCCATGCCCATGACACACCCATTCAACGCGAATACGTATAAGGCGAATGAATGATCCATGTAACATAATTACGAATATAGACCCGTGTGATGGGTAAAAGAAACAAGCAGAAGATTTATATTAAATCTTACTTGCAAGCCTGTACATATTGGTGCACGGAGGTCCTTGGCACCTAGCAAGAAGAGTATAGGAGTTTTGACCTGCGATATTAGATGAAACGGATGTAGCAAATGCACTCAGAAAAATAGGATCCAGAAAATACATCCATAGGGAGATGATTTACTTCTTGGACGACTGTTACCAATGATTGTTGAAATCTAGAAAAACTTAATACTTCAACTTTTCTTTACGATTTGATATATAATTGCGTAAAATAGAAAGCTTTTGTCAAATCCAGATTTTGTTGATTACACCAGACCTTGGAAATGTGTGATATAGGTGATTTGCTGTGAAAGACGGCAAGGTGTTCAGATGAAGGAGCTTCAGTAAACATTGATTTTCCCAGATGTCCAAACATCTCTGCATAGCACCAATCAGGGATATCAGTTGTTCCAACCATCAACGGAAGGCTGCAGACAGGGTTCCTAGTAGCTGCAGCAGCAAACTTATCGGGTGCCTGAAGTAATAGTAGCAGAACTGTCAATCTGTAGTCGTTCAGACACACAAGCTTGTCCAGATTCCCTATATAAAGCAACAAATGTACATAGAACAATGCTGATGTTAGAGTGGGCTAAAGTTCTATATTGGTTGGTAATGGACCGAGGGTCTGTTTATATAGATTTGGGCAATTTTTCCCTCGTGGGATAGCTTTTGAGGTAAAGTTAGACCCTAGTGTTATATATTACATGGTATCAGAGTCAAGTACATCCCTGTTTGGGCTTCTGGTCCATGCTCAAATTGCGCCTGGCGGTGAAGGGGTGTTCCACATTGGTTAGGGAACGGACTGAGGGTCTGTTTATATGGATTTGGGCATTCTTCCCCTCTTGACCTAACTTTTGGGATTGAGTTAGGCTCAAGTGTCATATCTTACGGCTGGTAAGGACCAGAAGTTTCACAAATGTAAATGGATCAGTAGTAGAAACATAAAGATTTGTAAAACTAGCAGACCTGGCCAATCAAGTGTGTTGTCAGGAATCCACCATGGGAACCACCAAGCACATTTATTTTAGATGGATCTGCAAGACCCATATCTATGACATGATCTATAGCAGCTAGCACATCATTAACATCCTACACATGAAAGACATATGATAAGTTACAAACACGTAAGAACATTTGAGATTTCAAATCCTTGATCAGCAATCTTTCACGCGAACAAAAGGAAGAGTACTATGGAGCAGTACCTGTGATCCAATTTTGCCCGGAAGAGATTGCAGTGCTTCCTCACCGAAACCCAAGGAGCCTCTAAGATAAGGTAAGATAAAGAAGGCACTTAATCAAGTTATTAACTGCTGCTTAGCCAAAAACAAAGGATAGAAAAGGAAATATTTCGAGAACAGTAACAAATTCATATATGCATTTTTCCGGCTTGGATTGCCAATAATGTAGAAGTCTCATTCTTACAGGTCGAGGCAAATAAGAAGACACATTCCAGTGATGTTGTTCCTAAGCATTTGATTTTTAATTAGTATAATTTGTTTCCTTTTACTTGTTTTCAAACGTGTAACTAAAATCTTGATGTTGCTAACTTCAGTTTTCTTAAAATCAACAGCTTTAAAAACATCTAAAATTAGATTCTTTAGAGATAGTTTTCTACTGAATAAATCGCAAAAATGTGAACTTTGACATTGGATTAAACAGGTAAATTCTGAGATTACCAACTATCTCTATTACATTTCCTTGATATTAAAACCAAGAAAACCGGTTGAGCGTAACATTTTGATCTAAAAATTATATTAAACATCAATTTTCTTCAATGCCTTGAGGAATATTAGACATTTCATCAGAATCTGCATTTGACAAGTTGTTTGGAGAGAGGGGATGTTTACCTATTTTATGGATGCCATCTTATATTGAAGAAAAGAAGATGTATGACCAAAGACAAACTTGCAATGGATGTATGCAACTTATAGTATTCATATAGCTATCTCACATGCATTACTAGTATTTCATTAGCTGTACGTATATAAATTTGAACATGCTTTACAAGTACAGAGGCATGAAATTTTCTCACCTATAATTAACAATCAACAAGCTATAACCAATTGAACAAAGGAAAGCTAAGGATTTCGAGAAGCTTGACAATGTAATGAAGTGAGGACCCCCATGAAGGACTACAATTAGCGGATCACACAGATCATGGCTCTTACACTTGGAAGACACGAAGATAGCCTCATAAGGTTTGCTGGCACCTAAAAAGAATTGAGATTGTAAACCTATAGCATATAGTACGATTAGCGAATCACACAGGTTTTTTCATTTCATTTCCTACCTCCTCAACAGTTGAAACACCAATATTCAGAGGTAGAAGCAAGTCTCTAGTCCGACTGATAAATTAGTACCTGCGGTAAGGTTCTCAGAGATATCCTTGATCGGAATTTTGATACTACTAGATTGGCGGGATGACAGTAGAGAAGTCACCTGGGATCATTGCAGATGTATATGAATAATAGAAATGTCATTCTCGTAAGTATGCGTTGAGCAGAACATTCTAAATAAAACATTTTGTAAATGAGTGAACAATGAGATGAACCTTTTCAGAGCATCTATATATGGGGCTCGTGATATCTTGCCAACTTGCTAACACCTCTGCAGATGACGTTCCAACAATGCTGCTGTACTTGATTTCTGGAATATCAGAGGGACTGCTACAGACTTTACCAGAGAGAAATACCAGATTTATTAAACGTGTATTGATCCGAATAAGCAAGTAAATGAAGGACACAAAAATAGACAATTTCTGCAACATAGGTACCCGTCTACAAAAAGTTTAAAGTCTTACAAGCAATGATGTTATCACCATCTAGCGCAAGCAAGCTCCAAGAGAAGCTCGAGTTTCCAGGGCTAATGCGTGACACCTTTCCACTATCAATTAACACGCAATCATTAGTCAAAAGAAAATTTAAGGAATGTCATGACACCATAATGTCGGTCAAAATTTGGGTCACCTTATACTTAGTTACCTCAACACGTTCACTGAAAGTATTACTTCAGTGCTGCCCCAGACAGAAGATACAATCATGGTATATCCATCCGAAAGCCAAGGTTTACTAAGAAAATTGACACTATAAAGGCCAGGGAAGCATCCATCTTCTGGACACATCACAACAGGAACCTGTCACGTAAGTGTGAGAACACGTGAATGAAAAATAGTTACAACAAATGATTATTCACTAGCTTCAAAGTACTGATACAAGTGAGAAGAACAGAGAAATAGAGCGAACCACATCAACAATGTCAGCATCTGGACTTGGTTTTCTATCTATGGACCAATCAATTCTATGAAGTGATTGAGTTGCAGAATGCACCCAAGAGTCTACAGAACTTTTTGCAGACAGAAACACCAGGGCCTTCCCATCTGGGCTGGAAAATTCAGTAAACGTAACAACTAGTTTTAACTTTTCCCAACAAACTAACTTAAAAAATTAAATAAGATAATGACAGATTCTTATAATGCTATAGTTGATTCCCAATAATTATCAACTAAGAGCGATATGAAAATAAATAGCAACATGCTTCCACAAATTAAAGAATGCCTTATTCATCTACATTGCTGGTCTCAAGCCCGGGTAACGGAGGGGAGTAGCCAAGGATCAATCTGCAACAGCCTCTCTATCCCATAAAGGTACGGGGAAGGCTGTGTACAGCTTACCCTCCCCAGATCCCCCACTTGTGGGATTACGTTGTTTTTTTTTTTTAATTGTTTGTTCTTGTTGTTATTCGTATACATGTCCCATCTTTCTAGCATCCATATAATTAGATATACCTGAAACGAGGAAAGAATGCACTACTTATTCTTTGTGTCAGCTTAACTGGAGATGCTTCTTCAATTGCATTAGTTCTGAAATTGAAAAAATTCCATTAAAACAATGACAGGGAATAAACAAAAAATATAGAAATTCTCCCCTAGCATAGTCCCCTTTGGAGAAGCTATCAAGTTACATACTCAGATTGATGATCTTCTGATTTTGAAAACGGAGCTCTAACAGCATACAAAGCACACGGACGGTTATAGCAATACTTAATGCCGAACTTTCTAGTATCTGATGGCCACCCCACAAAAACCAGATATTGCTGCAGGCCTTTAGAAGTTGGAGCCCACACAACTTGTCCAACACTAAGCCTCTTTATTCCTTCAACAGGATGTACTTCTCCACTGCACAAGAAATCAAATTATTACCCTTTCGACTGATAAAAGCAAACAATACACGTTATCTTACCTGTTAACATTGATAACGAAAATTGCAGGTTCTCTTTTTCCAGGATAGGTTTCGCCCCAGTCCTCTTCCCAATCCCCTTGACCTTTCCAGCTACCACATTCCTTATCTGAAGAGTTCCCTTTCTTGTAGCCAGAATTCGTAAACACAGGTTTAGAGGGAGCCGGCTCCTCAGCAACGTATGCAATAAAGGTTTCATCATCATTCCATGAAATTCCCTCAAACCTGCATTGTCAAATGCTAACGAACATCATATGTTGGTGAAGTGAAAAATCAGAAACCTTTAAGGTGTGTTTGGTATGGAAGAAAATATTTTTCACATGTTAGGTTGATCAAGATTTTTGGAAAATGACTTTCCTTATGAAAGTAGGGAAAACAAGTTCTATAAATGGCATTACACGTTAATTATCTCCTTCCCTAGGGGAGGATCTAGCCCTTTCGGAGTGGCTTCATTTGAACTCATAACTTTTCGTCTAGAACTGGATTTATCTGTATAATACACATTGAGATTGTTAAAAGTATTGAACTATGAACCTAAATAAGGTGATGGATTCAGTTGTTGAAAGGAATGCGAGCCATGAACCCATAGAATTAAAATTCTGGATTTGCCTTAGATCCTCCCCACCCTCCAAAACACTCCACTCTCGCTCTCACTTCCAACCCCACCCCACCACCCTCACACCTACCTCCTAACCACAACTCCCATAGTGTTTGCTTGGATTAGATACAAATGCTTTTGGGACATTATTTTCTACTCAACTACCAAATAAAAGAGGTAAGAAAACCACTTGTCATTTATAAAAACACTTTCCGTCATACCAAACACACTGTTAGTAGATAAGATATGGTACCATCCATCTGAATATACAGAGCCATGGACAGAAGGCGAGACATGGAATTCCTTTTCGACTTGAGATGGACCCCAAATCTCGAATTTGGTTGGAGAATCTTTTTCAGGATTTCTAACAACAAGAAGCTTTGAACCTGAAGATGATGGAACCATTATAGATCCACCAGGCATCTCAATAGGGAAAGCAGCCCATTGAAAACTTACACCATTTGTACTTCCCTTCGATATATAACTAGATAATATGTATCTCCTGTTCTTGTTGGCAAATAGATTTGGCTGGCTGATTGAGAACATACACTGCGAACCTTTGTGCAGCAAAAAGCAAAAGAGGGACATTCAGCAGGTTTGAAAGAACCAAGATTCTTCTTAAGTCAGAGTGGAAAAACAATCTTTCACTATAATAAAAAATGAAACTTTTCCTCGTCAGAGTCACGTATTACCATTTTTCATCATTGTATACATAACGGAGATTGGATAGTAACAATCATACCACTGGTAGATTTGAAAGTCCATGCCTTGTCAATGGTAGGGATGCTGGCAAATTGTTGGAGTAGAGTAGACAGAGACGAGTATTCTTCCTCGGAGGTTTCATCCAAACCAAGAGGGGATCTTTTGAAAGGGCTGGCTTCAGCATGTTCCATTGCTGAGCAAACTGAAAAATTGCGAAACTGGAACACAACAAAAGACCAATTAATATAGAAATACTGATAGTTGCCAAGACATATTTTAGCTTACGATCATGTAAAACAACTTAGGATACATTGGAGACACCCTAAAACAAATGAAAATTTTCTCTTTTTTCTTCCATAGTACTAAAAAAGGCAAGCCGGTGCACTAAAGCTCTCGCTATGCGCAGGATCCAAGGGAGAGCCAGACCACAATGGTCTATTATACGCAGCCTCACCATACATTTCTTCAATGGATTATTTCTACGGCTTGGACCCCTGATCTCCTGGTCACATCACAACAACTTTCTCAGTTACTCTAAGATCAATATTCACTAGTGTCTGATGATAATTAATGGAATGAGGAAGCAGTTGGAAATTAGTTAGTTGTTAGTAGTGCTTAGCTAGATGTGCTGAGCTGTCATACAGCTGTAGAAGGAGTCAGTTAAGTTGTTCCTCTATATAAAGGAATGTACTACTGCTATATGCATACAATAAGAAAATATCTTCTCCAAAAATTCTCTCTCTACTTTCCCCAATTCCTCTCTGCACATTCATGAATGTTCATCACTCTAATCAGTGAATCAATGATTCAGTCATAATACAAAGATTATCATGGTATCAGAGCAGCGATCTCTACATTAGATCGTCTTCCGCACAGCTAAATTCTCGAAGTTTGTTTGATTGAAAGGCTCATCAATGGTAGAATCAACACCAGAATTAACAGTTGCAACTCTTGGCCACAATCATCCTTTGTATCTACAAGTTTCTGTCACCTGGTGTGGCTTTAATTGTGATTAAACTTACAGGTCCAGAAAATTATGGACTCTGGAGTAGATCAATGACGCTAGCACTACTAGTGAAGAACAAACTAGGTTTTGTTGATGGGACCTGCTTGAAGAGCTCGTACAAAGGTGAATTGGCCGCACAATAGGAAAGATGTAACGCAGTGGTGTTGTCGTGGATAAGCAGCACAGTAGCATCCAATTTGCTGACCACAATTGTCTATGCCTCAAATGCAAAGCGAGTATGGGAGGATTTCAAAGAGAGGTTTGACAAACCAAATCTCACTCGAGTTTATCAGTTATGGACAGAAGTAGCAGGGTTGAAGCAAGGTACAAATTCTGTGACTGAGTATTACTAAAAAATGAGAAACCTATGGGATAAATTTGATGTTTTAGTTCCTTTTCCTGCATGTGACTGTGTTGAGGCTAAGTCCTATACTGATCATCTACATCAACAAAGGTTATTGATGTTCTTAATGGGATTAAACCAAACCTTTAGTCATGTGAGGAGCGATATACTTCTTAAAGCAGAGGCACCAACTGTGAGCCGAGCTTATGCCATTGTTGTACAAGAAGAGAGTTAACGGATGTTAGGCGCTTCAGAAGCCAGTAAGGAACTAATTACAATGTTGACAGGAAAAGGACATAATTTCAAAGGAGGAAAGAAATCACTAACTGGAGCACCTTATGAAATCTGCGGATACAAAAATCATCTCACAGTTGATTGCTATAGGTTGGTAGGATACCCAATTGATTTTAAGAGCAAAAAGAAGCCTGCATAATCAGGGTCCTATAATTCCGGATATTCTCATAATGGAGCTGGTAATTCTAGATCAGGTAATCATAATCATGCAGGAACAGGAAATTTTCGACCATATGCCAACAATGCAACTATGAACAAGAAGGTACAAGATGATTTTGAGCTCAGTAACGATGAGATAAATCAAATACAGAATTTGTGGCACGACAAGGGATTAGCTGAGTGTAAGGCTAACATGACAGGTAATGTTTCCCTTATGAATGTACCTTGTCCACAAGAATGGATCATCGATTTTGGAGCAACTCACCATATCACTTCCTGTAAAGACTAGTTAGATGTCTTTAAACAATTGAAGGGGTCCAACACAGTACAATGCCAACAGGAAAGAAAGCTGAAGTGAAAACCATTGGTGATGCAGTTATATTAGGGAGCTTGACAGTAAAAAATGCGTTACATGTACCGAAATTCAAATTCAATCTTCTATCAGTTGCAAGACTTACTAAGGATTTGTCATGCAGTGTCAGCTTTTTTCCTAATTTCTGTGTGCTGCAGGGTCTTTACAGTGGCAAGGTGATTGGGATTGGTAGAGAAAGCTGTGGTTTATACTTTCTGAAAGACGCAATAAATGCAGTGGTTGGTGCAGCAATAAGAGGTGCTAATAAAACAGACTTATGGATAGGGGCAGATCTAGGGTCCCGGGTGGGGGTTCCCAGGAACCTAGTAACTTTTGTGCGGATCTAGTATAAGTTGGGAACTTATAAACAAAGTGTATTGTTGGCTTAGTGGAGTAGGGGGACTTGTAAAAGTTTTGTTAACCTCTAGGTTGTGAGTTCAAATCCCTCTAGTTACTATTTGATTTTATTTTTGTCTATCATAGGGAACCCACAAACTTTAAATCCTGGATCCGTCTCTGCTTATGGCATAACAGGACATCCACCACTGATAGGATATCCACCACTGAAGGTCATGGAACACATTGCAACACTAAGAGATCTGATAAATCCAAAAGAACACAACTATTGTCAGACCTGTCATGTGGCTAAACAGAGTAGGCTTGTTTTTCTTGATAGCACTAGCAAATCTAAACATTGTTTTTAGCTTATGCATGTAGATGTCTGGGGTCCATATAGGACACCTACCTGTGACAAAAAGCAATATTTTGTTACATTGGTAGATGACTATAGTCGATTTACTTGGACTTGTCTCATTAAATGTAAGACTAAGGTATATCTCATCCTAAAAGATTTTCTCACTAAGGTCAACACTCAGTTTGGTGTGAAGGTGCAAGTTTTGAGATCAGATAATGGTAGTGAATTTTTTAATTTGAAATGCAACACTTTATTTTCTTCTCTTGGCATTGTTCATCAGATTTCTTGTGCCTACACCCCTCAGCAAAATGGGGTGGTAGAACGAAAGCACAGACATATAATGAATACAGCTAGATCTTTCAGATTTCAAAGTGGAGTACCTATCAAGTACTAGGGTCTATGTGTGAAGACTGCGACCTACTTGATAAATAAAGTACCTAGTGTGGTGTTGCAAGGGAAATCACCACATGAAATGCTCTATGGTAAGGAAACAAATCTGTCTCACTTAAGAGTTTTTGGTTGCTTGTATTTTGCCTCAGTGTTGCCTAGACTTGACAAATTTGCACCTAGAGCAAAGAAAGCAGTTCTGATGGGATATTCTGATATTCAAAAGGGTTACAGGTTATTGAACTTGGCTAATAATCTGTTGTTTATCAGTAGAGAATTCTGATCAGGTTCAGGACTTCTCGGCTAAGGATGTAGGGGTTGAAAATCATATATACCCTACTGATAATCCAGTTGGGTCAACTGATATACACCTATCTTTAGATACAGAGAAAGATTCAAAAAGTGCAACACCACCTGCTGCACAGCTCAATGGCCCCACAGATGGTGCAAATTTGCCCGACACTAGTGGTGAAACAACTGAAACTCCACCTGATGCTGAGGTGCAGGAGCTGACTGCTGCTACTCTGTCTAACTCTAGAAGAACTAGCAGAGTTTCCAAACCACCTTTGTGGCATAAAGACTACATGTTGACTAGAAGAACAACTGCTGCATGTTTCTATCCTATTGAATATTACCTGTCCTATTCCAACGTTAGTAGTTCCTGCTAAGCTTATGTTTCTGCTGTCTCATCTATTGTAGAACCTACCACCTTTAAAGAAGCTTCTTCGTGTCCTGAATGGATAGATTCCATGAAGGCTGAGGTTCAGGCTTTGGAAGAAAACAAGACTTGAGCTATAGTAGATTTGCCAGTTGGGAAGCAAGCTATTGGTTCTAAATGGGTCTATAAAGTGAAATATAAATCAACTGGTGAGGTTGAAAGATATAAGGCTCGACTGGTAGCAAAAGGATACAATGAACAGGAGGGGTTAGATTATCATGAGACTTTTTCTCCTGTGGCAAAAATGATAACTATCAGAGCAGTAATTGGAGTTGCAGCTTCTCATAATTGGCCTTTATTTCAAATGGATGTTCATAACGCCTTCTTGCAAGGAGACCTATCAGAAGAAGTCTATATGGAGTTGCCTCAAGGTTTTCAGAGACAGGGCAAGAACAAGGTATGCAAGTTACTCAAGTCTTATATGGACTCAAGCAAGTCTCGAGACAATGGAACCTCAAATTGATTGAGGCTTTATTGAAGACAGGTTATTATACACAGAGTGCTCATGATCACTCTTTATTCATCAAAAGGCATGGAGTTGAGATTGCAATAGTTCTGATATATGTAGATGACCTACTTATTACAGGAAATAGCAACAAATTGGTTGAAGAAGTCAAAGGTGCACTGCATAACAACTTCAACATGAAGGATCTTGGTGATCTTAAATATTTTCTAGGGATTGAAGTATTGAGATCAAGATCAGGAATACTACTTACTCAGAGGAAATATGCACTTGAGCTTATATCAGATATAGGCCTAAGTGGTGCCAAGGCAGTTGCCACACCTTTAGAAGCGAACATAAAACTTACTACAGCTGAATATACTGAATACATCGGTAACACTGAGGATGCTATGTTCAAGGACATTGGTGCTTATCAGAGGTTAATTGGAAGATTGTTGTACTTAACAACCACAAGGCCTGACATAAGCATTGCAGTCCAACTACTATCACAATTTATGCAAAAACCAAAACTTTCACACTGGGAAGCAGCATTGAGAGTAGTAAGATACATCAAAAGAGGTCCAGGACAGGGTTTATTGCTGAGCAGTGAACCTAGTACACAACTTCAAGCCTTTTGTGACTCGGATTGGGCTTCCTGCCCAAATACTAGAAGATCAGTAATTGGATATGTGGTAAAGCTGGAGAAATCACTTATATCTGAATATAGAAGCATGGCAGCTGAAGTATCTGAGCTTGTATGGTTGACCGGATTGTTAAAGGAATTAAATGTTTGCATTGACACGCCTATCAAATTGTATTGTGATAGCAAGGCAGCAATTCAAATCAGTGCTAATCCTATATTTCCTGAGAGGACTAACCACATTGAAATAGATTGTCATTTTGTAAAAGAGAAAATAAAAAGTGGTTTGATTCATGCAGAGTATATCAACACAAGGGAGCAGTTGGCAGACTTACTTACAAAAGGCTTAGGGATAGCACAACATCATCTCCTAATGGACAAGCTAGGAGTGTTGGATGTGTACGCAAACTCTAGCTTGAGGGGGAGTAATGGAATAAGGAAGCAGTTAGAAATTAGTTAGTTGTTAGTAATGCTTAGCTAGATGTGCTGAGCTGGTAGAAGGAGTCAATTAAGTTGAAGGAATGTGCTTACAATGAGAAAATATCTTCTCCAAAAATTCTCTCTCTACTTTCCCCAATTCCTCTCTGCACATTCATGAATGTTCTTCACTGTAATCAGTAGCAGCTGCAGTGATGAATCTTTGTGCTGTAAAATTAACTGCAGACGGTATTTAGGATTTTTAGAACATGATGCACCACTTATGCATTCTAGTCTTTTAAGAGCACGAATGACAACAGATAATAATATCAAATCAATTCTAGAAAATATATAAAAATATTAAATTTTTGCATAATTTAAGCTTAAATCTGCCCTTGCTGTAAAGTGGTGTAATGTATACATGATGGTCCACAGATTCTTTCTATTTCAATTTGAATAAGACGTTTGTTAAAGATAAGAGGAAGATAATATTCCACATGGCCTTTTGTCAAGTGATAAACAAGTCCAATTCCACATCAATGATTTTTACAATCCACAATATATAGATGTGCCCATTAATTTAGGGAGTAATTTCCATCCATATTTTGACAATTGTCTATAAATATCAGTTTTATTTTTTTTTATGATAAGAATATCATCTAACTATTTCTATTTTCCTCAAAAAATTACTCGACACCTTAAAAACCTTATTCTCTCCTACTTGACATGATATGTTGTTAAAATCTTTTATTTTCTTAATTATAAACCTATTTAATTCTTCAAGTCCATTTATTCAAACCCACTTCTTATAAACTACAAGAAAAATCTAAATGACGTAATATTTTTTTTTTTTGAAGAATTTGTAAAAGAATTTACTGGTAATCTAATGCTCTACAAGTTTTTCAACCAAACTAATTTTATGGAAAACCTACAAATTTTTCTATAAAACAAAATTTGAAGGAGAAAATCTTAATTTTTTTTTTTGTCAAGCAAAATTTAATAGAAAAATCTTAAAGGTAATTATCACCTGAAAAATTTAATTCGTATGTAGATCACTTGCAAAATTTTAAGCAAGACCTTTTTCATAAAAAGATAATAAAAAATAAATTTTTCTTGCAGATTTTCCCCAAGTAAATTTCATAAACAAATCAAGTAAATCCGCAAAATTAACAAAGGCAAACACTTTACAAAATAGAAATTTTTTATTTTTATTTCATTTTTTCATTTTATTTTTTGTTTTTATTATACTATATTTTATCTTATTATATAAATAAATACCAATTTATATTCTTTCCCCGTACTAAACCCACAAAAAGCAAGCGATATTTGGTGGGTACTATTTTAAAGATTCATTTGTAATATTAGATCATGTTTTAAAAAAATTAATTTGTTTCATGACTAAATAATTTTTCATTTCTTCAAAATAGTACATTTAATACGTATTCGAAAATCTGAGAGCCATCATTTTCATTTCTTTTACATTTTAAGAATCTTTAGTATATGAAATAAATTAAAAAAATATTAAATTAGTGTCAATTCATATAAATACCTTGAGTTTTAAAAATATTATTAAGTGATGAAATAAATAAATTTAAAATTTTTTGAAAAGTACCAAATAAAATAATTCAATCCTTTAATTTTATGTATACACTTAGACACATCAACTACTTCATTGATGAGTAATGTGCATTGAATTACCAGAGAAACTATTTTCCTTTAATTTGTGTCATTATTTAATATTTTTATTATGTGATATAATTTTTCTCATATCGAATCAAGACTAAATACAATTTATATATTTTATTTTTGTAAGAAAGATAAAATAAATATAAAATTTAAAGTATATAATTAAATTGTTCTTCAATAATAAATATATCATGTGTAATTTTTATTTTTTAAAAATAAATAAGACCAAATTTTAGTTAAATAAATTTGATAAGTTAAATAGATCTATTTCTTATATCTTATATATAAAAAAGAAATTTTAATGGCATGTCATGCAAACTAGAGGAGAAGAAATGTTGTTGAAGTGTCAAGTATTTTTTTGAGGAAAATGGGGATAGTTAGATGATATTCTTGCCCTAAAAGAAACAAAAGTGATATTTGTAGGCAATTGTAAAAATATGGATGACTATCCATGGAAATTACTTTAATTTAGGATAAGTTCGTATTTACGCCTTTCAATTTTGAGTGTGACTATCATAAAATTGAATAAGTAAACACACGTATCATAGATGTTAAATAGTGTGAGGTTTGCCATGGGATAGCATATTTCAAATATCATCGTTTAAACTTTAAAGGGGAATCAAATTATTTTATCATAAAGTTTTAAGGACTTCATAACTATTTGGCTTTGATTATAAATTGTGACGGATTTTAAATTGATAAATAAAATATATCTTGCCATAAATATTACTACTAACATATCACAAAGATCTGTGGCTAAATCGAATTAAGTTGTATAACCCGAATAGAAAGAAATTAAGATTTTAAGTTAAACTTCCAATGGGTGCTTATCTGAAATTATTAGGAGATTTGCAAGAAGAAACCACTCTTTTTTCTTGTGATGTGAATAACACAAGAATTTTTTTTTAAAATAAATAGTCACTTCATGAAACAAAACTTTATTTCGTAATGAAATAGAATAGGACTTGCAAAGTGATTTCATTGATGATGATCATCTTCGAATTCTAATTACAAAAATGGTACCCAAAGTTCTCTTTTTTAATGTCCATGATGTTCCTCTTACACATGTTTTAAAACAAAATTATCTTAAATTATAGTCGAAAAGTCGAAGACAAACTTAAATATTGATTAAGAGTGAATTTATTTTCACCCTACAAGCTGGCATGTCATAGAAAATAATAATAAATAAAATAGGCGCATTTATTGTAATTTATTTCTTTTATTTTATTATTTTCACATGTTTTTTTTAAAATTCTTTTCTATCTCCGTCTTCATCACTTCCCTTTCCCTTTTTCTAATAATACCCAATAACATCGTTTCCACCATAAATTACGAATTCAACATATCTTTAGAGAAAACTTAATTTGTCTCTCAGTCCCTATCTCTCAATATCATTACAAATCGAAAAAATAATCTGAAATATATTTAATATTTGATGAATTTGTTGTAACACCGCTGAACTTTGTAGGTTTCCTTCAGAACTTTGTGGAATTTCTATGACCTCCTAGACTAGTTATTAGCGTATTTTATTAATATTTATTTGTACTAAACTTATTTATTTATTTATTATCATATTTTATTTATTTATTAGTTTATAAATGTCACTATAATACACTACTTGTAAAGTTCAGACGTGTTACATCAAATTTCAATAAAATTTGGGTTTAGTTTGAACTGTTTTTCCTTATATATATCATTACAAACCCTCATATCATATCTTGAAAAAAATTATACCCACTTTATTAAAAGAAATCGATACAAGTTAAATATAATCAACAAATTGCAAATTAACAAAACATTACTTTTTTGATGAGGAACCGATATTTCCTCAGAAAAATACAATTCGGTTGTTCTTTATCGAGATTTTTTTTTTGGCAAACTCAATATAGTATTTCATTTCTCTGTCTTTTTAGTCCCTTTCTTCTAGGGGTGTGCATGGTATGGTATAATACAATATTTGAAATTTCGGTACAGTAATTTTGGTATTCGATTTTTAAAAATACTCTACAATTACCATACCATATTACTTCAATATGGTTCGGTATTTGATGGTCAATTTCGGTATTTTGCTGTATGGTAATCGGTAATCATAGTTTGTTCAACTTCAACAGTATATACTCATATAATTGAGTATTATTACTTTGACTTTTCAAAAGCGCATCTCAATTATATCGTAATTACATATTACACATATAGAAATATTTAAAAAGAAGTACAAACAACTCCTTTTGATAGTCAATTACACAAAAAAAGACATTGCAATGAAGATAGAGTAATCAAAGTTTCAATGTGTTAACATTTTTATACTAATACTAAGTTGTATAATATACACACACACATTCTCTCTCTCTCTCTCTTCAGTATGGTATTTGGTATGTCATTTATAAATAGCGAATACCATATCATATACCAAAAAAATTTAAAACGTATGTCATATACCATACCAATACCATAATATCAAAACCATGATATCAAAATTTTCTATTCGGTATGGTAATTCGGTATATACCGTGCCCACCCCTACTTTCTTCTTCTTTTTCTATTAAAATCTCATAATTTAGCATTAAAATTAAAAATAACTATCATATTAGGGATAAATTTACAACTTTCAACAACTTAGTGGTGATAAATTAATCTAATTTCTCCTACTCTATAAAACTCTAGTAAGAAGAAAAAACCCACCAATAGAACCAAAAGAGAAGGGAAAGATTTGAAGGACAAGTAACTGTGTAGATATTTGATGATGGTTTGTTAGTGGTGGATGACGAACAAGAAGAAATTAGAGGTGGTGAAGAAGAAAAAAATCGATAATGATAATGGTAGTGGATAGCGACGAAGAAGGAATTGAAGTAGTATGATGGTGAAACGATCCTGCAAATTATTTTATAAATTTGTCTTATTTTAACCCTTCCCGTAGTATTTAAACGTGATTTATGACTTATGGGACGGGTAGTGTCGATTGTTGTGGTGTTCGAAGGTGATTTAAGTCATTAATTCTGTTCTTGAGTTTTACTAAAGTTAAGTCCGAACATGATCAACCTTTGATCGAGATGACCTCGGATTAGTGTCTTAATATTTTCAGTATGTCCGAAATGTCGTCCTTTTCAGTCAATATAAATATTTGATTTGTTTTCTCGAGGTTTTGAACAAATTTCGAGGATCTATTCAAAATTAGGTAAATTTAAGTGGGAAGGATTATCACATTTATTAATTTAACATCAGAAAGTTTGGAGAAAGAGGGCACAACAATTACCGATACCATTCATTGAGGTCTTAAAGATATCTCTGGTTAAGCTTCAGGTAAGAGTTAAATTATGAGGATTGAATTCCTACTTCATCGTCTAATTAATTACTTCTACTAGTAACGTGAGAGTGATTAAGGGTAATGAGATAATGATAACTTGTGCAATCTTTCTGACGTTTTTAGAATTAGATGTGAATTTAGGTAATATTTGGTAATGCGATAAAGTGATGATTAGTAAGTATTTATCAGCAGTAATGGCGGACCTAAAATTTTTAACAAGTGAATTCAATATATAAAAAGTAAAATCACTAAGAAGAAAACAAAACAAAGTTTAATTAACTAAAACATATTATTATAATTATATATACGAGTTTTTATTCTCGAAACTTATTCATAATACTTATATACAAGATAATATTAAATTTTTTTTTTCCACATAAGGCATCAAGTTCTCGAATTTGAGGGGAATAATGGGGTTGTGGATTACTTGTATAGTTTTTTTAATTATAACAAAACAAAATTGGCTTATTGACCCTTTGATTTGGAAAAAAAGAATTGAGGATTGCTATCCATTAAAATTTAGTCGTGGACAAAGGACTAAACGTCCAAAAAGAAAAACGCTAGGATTAACAAATAGAACCACATTGTCACTAGGCTAAACGCTGCTTTCAAATTTGTAATACATTTGTATCTTTTAACAAAAGCTGATTATATATATATATATATAATGTATTTTTCTGACGAAGTGGGTTCATATGAACCCATTTGAATCTGGGTCCGCCTCTACTATCACGGGGTGTCTCAATAAAATTAATGGTTCAAAACCAAAATTTTATATATATAAGAGAAAATACCCAATTACCTCCCAGAACTATACTCGAAAGAGCTGTGACACACCTTAACTTCAAGGGGGTCCTATTACCCCTGAATTAATTAAAAGTGAAATTTTCACCCCCTTAGTACCTATGTGGCACATACGTGGCACACACGTGTGCCTACGTGGACACTTTAGTGTGTTGTACTAAAGTAATGATTGTGAAGTAATGATTGACAATTATTGTATAGTGATGATAATTAGGAACCAATGATAGAATGGAGTTAGGCTAATTTTTCACATAGTTTTGATACGCCCAAATTACACCTCTCTTATGAGAGAGTAAGCGGTCGTCGTCAAATATATAACCCAACTAGGTTGGGGTCGAATCCCACAAGGAATATAGTGTTAATCAAGACTATTTGTGTTTTAGTCGACTAATAGCTAGGAGTTTCCGTTAATTTTTTTTTTTTAATCAAACGATCAATACTGTTCATTTTGTTTCAGCAACTCAAAGTCAGTGTTTCAATATTTTAAATCAATGAAGTAATAAAACTAGAGTTGTGTTTACTATAAGTATTGGCACTTATTAAACGATAGTTGAAACGCTAGATTCTTATGACATGCGGGAAAACAACAGATTATCATTATCGATGATTCATTCAAGTGTCTTTCAACCTACTTAGAATCTAGATTTCTCAATTCTTTCAAACTTAGGAAAACCTTATATTCAAGCTGATTTCATCTTGAGTTGACTAATCTTATTACAACATTAATCATTAGATAGAAATTAACCTTCTCAAATCCTCGTTGATAATTCACTACTTTTAGTTGATTTCTCAGTTCGAGCAAAGCAACACAAAGTAGGTTCTATTGTTTGCAACCAATAGAAAACATGTAATACAATAGAATTATCAAGATGAATCCCACAGTTAATCAAATCTTAGCCAACTATTGAATTAATAAAGCATCACCCATAGATCCCACAACTCCAGTTGTGGGAATTAGTTCCTCATGAAATAGAAAGAGATAGCATATATTAATTCCATAACTCAAGCAATTAACTTACAGAAAATGAAGTTGAAGATTGTTCTCCTTCAAGTTAAAACAAGGACCCCAACACCACAACAATAATTCGAAAACAAATTGAAAACCAAACTTAAGAGACCAAAATATAAAAACTGTGGCTTGTGAATTAGTTCAAGATACCTATGAAAACCTTAGATTTTTCCATAAATACTCAATAACTTTTCGGATTTGAATTTCAAACTCCAGGCTTTCCGCCTCATAGCTGACGACCTCCTGTGACGGCTTATCAGGAAAGTCGTCAACTGCTTTGTCCAATCCTTTCTCACTGCCTACAGCTGACGACTTCCAGTGACGACCTATCAGCTAGTTAGCGACTTATTAGACAAGTCATCAACAACTCTTCTACAGCATCTACATTCTGCCTACATGTGACGACATCAGTTGACGACCTATCAACTAGTTGACGACTTATCGGACAAGTTGTCAACTTAAATCTTCATATCTACTTTAATAAAAAATTGTCCTTCTTGACGTAATAATCATAAGTTTTCATATATCTCGACTTTCCTGCAATATCACATGAAATATAATAAAAAACAATAATAGTTACTTAAGACCTTACAATTATTTCGAGTTAAAAGCCTTAAATGTGCTAACACAAAGCTAGCACATCAAGTTTCTAAGAAATTGTTTTTTGGTACGCACTGTTATGTTGCATGTTTAGACTTGGATTCTCGTAATTTTTCATACAATTTTAATAGATAGTATGGCTTCCTGTACATGTAAAAGGTAGTATTGCAATTGTTGTTTTTCATTGCTTCCTTAGCTTTAGATTACCTGATTCTGGTCAGTTTTGGTTGTGATAAATCTAAGTTTTAATTTAGGGTTTTCAAAGCAAAAATTCTTGATTTAAGGATTGAATAATGACCCGATTTAGCTGAAATTCAACGGGCTAGTTTGTAATCTTATGGAGATTGTATTTGAATAGATTCTAACAATTCGGAAGCTTTACATAAGGAAAAGTTTATTAATTAACGCTTGGACTCAGTTTGAGGCAAGTTGAGATTTTCTTAAACTCCTTTTCAAAGTGCTTATGTGTTAGTTATGTATAATGGAAGTAGTAGAGAATGGGATTCCGTATAGGTGAAGTGACGAGCATCTATGCGGGTACCGATGTTATTTGAAGGGTTAAAATAAGTCAATTGTGTGTTTTGAATAATTTTTTCCTATTTGCTAGTACGATGGGCTGATTTTCTATGGTAAATGAATTGCTGGGAGTACTAGTTAATGAGAGTACTTCCACTTGATAAGTTGAGTTTATTGTAAAATTGATATCTGATCTGGCTTATGATATGAAATGCTTTGTTTAATTTTATTGTTGATTTGGGATCGAGTTGCACGCCTGCACATCCTATCTTACATTTCACGTGGGATCGGATTGCATGCCTACACATGATTGTTTTGTGGAGAAATTTTGGCTTTTGAAAGAGTCGCCACTTAATTTTGAAAAGGAATTAAGAAGCCTTTAGAAAGTTACTTCAAACGATTCAAAAAAGAAAAATCATTTAAGTTTTGAAGATTCCAAGTAAGTGGTTCCTATTAACGTTTTAGGAAGGTGTTAGGCACCTAAAACATCTACTAACTTGCGGTTATCCGGACTGTTTGAAAATCGTCTTTTGATTAACTTCGAAAAAGATTAATTTTGTCGAAAAGTGATTAATTTTTTGAAAAGAAAATCGATTTTGGAAATATTTTGGTGTTTATGCAAAACTAGTTTTTTAGCGACTTGACTAAGGATTTAACTGGGTTCGCAAAGTACGTAAAACAAGTAAGCAAAAGGGAAAGAGGAAAGGGAAGAAGTAGTGATTTAGGCTTCTAAACCCAAACCGTCGACCCTGTCCTAATCTAGTTGGGTTTTTGACCCATTTTCACCTGTCCTAATCTAGTTTTCGAGCGTTTGGCTCGAATCTCGCTCCACTTGTATTAAATTTACAACTTTGACTTCGAGGCCCAAATGAATGAATAAATAAATAAACAAAATAAACAAAGACGACAATGCTTAAAAAATGAGACTTTGAATTTCTTAGCCGCTCCCAATGTAGGACTTTAATCCGTTTCCTTTCCTCCCGTCTTCTCATATCCATATGCCAAACGATGGACTTTTGGAACTTCTCTTGGGCATAGTTCAACGAGGTGGGCCTCTTGGGCCCATTAAGGAATGCAAAGGGAAAGAGTCCATTTAGGACACCAAGGTAGATTCATGCAAAGAAAGAAAATAAAGAACATATCAATACATGATCAACTAAAGAGGCAAGAAAACATGAAGGAAATTTGTACATATTCACTACATAAGTAAAGAAACAGGGGTCCTAACAAATAATCGAAAAATAATTGGGAATGATAGGATACACATATCATCTCACATAATAGGTGCAATCAAGGTAGAAGAATTAAAGTAACTAACATGGGATCAATATAACGAAGGAAAAGGATACGGGGAACCCAATACCTAACCGATTGAGGACATATTATGGCATGGATTTTTAATAATTAAAAGTCGATTAGCGAATACATTGGCCTTGCCAGGATGATAAAGGACACTCATGTCATAATCCTTCAAGATCTCTAACCACCTTGTTTGACGACGATTGAGATCTTTCTGGGAAAAGACATACTGAAGGCTCTTATGATCTGTGAAGACATCTACATGAACACTGTATAGATAATGCCTCCAAATCTTTAAGGCAAAGACAACTGTTGCTAACTCAACGTCATAATTAGGATAATTCTTCTCATGGGGCTTTAACTGTCTGGAGGCGTAGGCTATGACTCTGCCATGCTTTATGAGGACACAACCTAAACCTACTCTAGATGCATCACAATATACTACGAATCCATCGAAACCGTCGGGAAGTGCTAAAACTGGAGCTGAGGTGAGTCGAGTCTTCAACTCCTGAAAACTCTTCTCACAAGGTTCTGACCACTGAAACTTGACCTTCTTCTGAGTTAATCTGGACATAGGAGATGCAATAGAATAAAATTCCTCGACAAACCATTGGTAATAGCTAGCCAAACCCAAGAAACTCCTGATATCTGATGGAGAGACAGGGCGAGGCCAGTTTCTTACCGCTTTGGTTTTCTGAGGATCTACTCTAATACCATCACTAAAAACAATGTGGCCAAGGAATGCTACTGATCTTAGCCAAAATTTTCACTTACTGAACTTGGAGAACAACTGGTGATCCCTGAGAGTCTGAAGAACAATTATGAGATGGTCTGAATGATCACGCTCTGTGCGAGAATAGACCAGAATATCATCTATGAAGACTATGACGAATGTATCCAAGTAATTCCTGAACACCCGGTTCATCAAGTCCATGAAAGCTGTAGGGGCATCGGTAAGACCAAAGGACATAACTAGAAATTCAAAGTGACCATACCGAGTATGAAAAACTGTCTTCGAAATGTCATATTCTCTAACTCTGAGTTGATGATAGCCTGATCTGAGGTCTATCTTGGAGAAATAACTGGCACCCTAAAGTTGGTCAAACAATTCGTCTATTCTAGGCAACGGATACCTGTTCTTGACCGCGACTTTGTTTAGCTGACGGTAATCAATACACATTCTGAGAGAACTGTCTTTCTTGCGCATGAATAAGACTGGCGCACCCCATGAGGATACACTGGGCCTGATGAATCCCTTATCTAAGAGATCCTTCAACTAATCTTTCAGTTCCTTGAGTTCTGATGGTGCCATACTGTATGGCGGAATAGAAATAGGCTGAGTATCCGGGAGAAGGTCTATGCCGAAGTCTATTTCTCTTTTGGGAGAAATGCCTGGAAGATCTTCAGGAAAGACGTCTGAATATTCATTAACCACTGGGACTGATTCGAGACTGAGAGATTCAAAACTGAAATCCTTAACATGCACGAGATAATACACACACCCCTTAGAAATTATTTTCCTTGCACAAAGATAGGAAACAAGCTGACCCCTGAAAGCCGAAGTGCTACCCTTCCACTCTAGGACAGGATCATTCGAGAACTAAAACTAAACTATCCTATTTCTATAGTCGACTGTGGCATAGCAGGAATGAAGCCAATCCATGCTGAGAATGACATCAAAATCAATTATCTCTAACTTGACTAAATCTGCTAACGTGGATTAGACTGAGAGATTGACTTGAAATTATGCTTACTAGCATGACATGAATACTGAAGAAAGGGACTGTTCCTAAAACTTCTCATAGCCTCCTGTACATAAATGTGGCGCACAATACACCCATGTACAAGACTCTACTAGATGCAGCTTTCAGACTTCCTAAGACTCTATTGAACCTTAGGCTCTGATACCAAGTTTGTAATGCCCCAATTTTTTTGAACCAGAATGCTACACGGTGCTTATGACCCTAAAGGATCACAAGCTAACCCATGACTGATATCTATACCTATACACTGCAATATATAACATAATAATGAAAAAAATATGAATATGTAGGTCATAAGGTTCAACTGAATAAAGAATCTATCAAAACATAACATCCATATGGGTAAAAAATACCCAAAACAATTGAAAACTGAATCAAATCTGGACATAAGTGGGAATACTAAATCTGAAAGCCTTTAAGTGCTGTCTGAATAAAGAGTTGAAGGAACATGTCTCCAACTAACTCCGTAAACTGATAACTGGCTAAAATAATAATGAATAAATCAAATCGTATTATTCTTGAATGAAGAGAACTCACTGAATCTCTGCGACAGGAAATGCTACTGCTACTGCTGATCTAGAGCTCGTGTCTCTGAACCTATGGTGTAACATGAAAAGAAAGCACCATAGCATAATTGCATCAGTACGAGGGAATGTACTGAGTATACGAGTGAGGTAGGCTAAATATAAACAGGGTTTACATGCATGAACAATGCTAACTGTCTGATTGACATGAACGTAAGAGTACAAACATGCATACATAGTAACTGAAATTATGGATGCATGATAGCTAGTCCTGTATGCTAATACATGGTTTACTGATGGCTAATATGACTGATACTGAAATTCTGATAACATGAGCGACTATATTTGACAATTCTGAATTTGATGGAACTATCTGAGTTTCGTACTGTAACTGAGTCTAACTCATCTGACAACCCTGATATACTAAAATCTAAAGACCTATCTGAGTTCTTTTACTGAGACTGATTCTGAAACTGTGGGAGGTAGTTGTTTAACTGACATGCCTCAATAACACATATAGCTAAGTTGGGGTCCAATCTCTGCCCCGATTGGAGGAGTGTCAATACCGCGCCACTGGTAAGGATAGTTGTTGGTGACCTTTAGCTGGCAGGTATTCGAAAGGAGAATGGTAGGAACCCTAACCTGATAGGTTAAGCCACCTCATCAATCCTAATCTGATAGGCTAGGATGTCTCAACCTACGCTGGCTACGTAGTTCTGGAACACAAGGATGACTGCTAAGAATCACACCCTAAACTGGTAGGTGAGCCCCCATACTTGGGTTCACTTGGAGCTAACTTCTACTCCTATCTGAAGAGACTAAACATGATTCAACTAACTGTACATGGACAGATTAACTAACTTCCGTTGACTGATAGAGTAGTACTATTATCTGAGAGTTAACTGAGATCATGAGATTTTTGAGGTTTCCTGAGTCACATGACTGACTGAGTTCTATAGATTATAGCTTGATTGAGATTATCATGAAAACATGACATGGCTCTAGGCACAAAGCTATGTTTTTCGGGTACGAATACCCCCAGGACTCGATAGAAGGAAACTGACACACATGATATGACTTGATCACAAAATTTGAGTCCACAATTCATAATATCAGAAGTAGGGGATATTATATTTCATATAGTTATTCAATATCTTAAACATTTTAGGGAATGCATGGATATATTTCGTGTACATATTATATATCTCCATTATCTTACATGATTCATACCACCACAATAGCAACATATGAAAAGCATAGGATTCATATTGAAGTATATAGCTAACATGGACTTGAGATTTAGACATCATAGAACCATACAAATATGAATTTCTAGCATCCTAAGCATTTTTTCAAACACCTTGCATGCATTCTTTAAGGCATAGGTGAATTTCATACTTGTACCATATTAAACCACCTAAAGTTCATGGTTTTTAATTAACAAACATATATATTCCATGAAAACACCTTTAGATATCACATTGAAACTTAAACAACAATCGTCAACATGTACATACTCATATCACCACAAAAAGTTTACAAAATAATATTTAAAACATGGTTCTTGAGCTCTATGAACGGATTGGATTCATAGATGAACACTACGCATACCTTAGAAAGGAAATCTTGATGATTTGCTGGAGAGTTCTTGGATTTGGGAAACTTAATTCTCAATTATCTTGGAAAAAGGCTTGAATCTTTCTTTTGAGAGATGAGTTTGATGAAAACCCTAATATTGTGGTTAAGAGCGTAAGAAAGGGTTTTTGAGATGCTTAACTGACGAAAAAATGAGAAAAATTACGCCTCTTTAGGGTTATAAGTCGTGGAAGGTGAAGGAAATGACCAAAATACCCTTATGAAATAAATTTCTAGTTGCTGAAAAATCATAGCTGGCGACCTTCGTGATAGGGCGTCACAAATGTGGTAAGCTGTCACGAATGTCGTCACTTAGGAGCTGATTTCTGCCTAAGGCTGATGACCTTTGTGACAGGGCATCACAAATGTGGTAAACTACCATGAATGTCATCACTTAGGAGCTGGTTTCTGCCTAAGGCTGGCGACCTTCATGATAGGGCATCACAAATGTGGTAAGCTACCACGAATGTCGTCACTTAGGAGCTGGTTTCTGCCTAAGGCTGATGACCTTCATGATAGGGTATCACAAATGTGGTAAGATATCATAAATGTTGTCACTTAGGAGATGGTTTCTGCCTAAGGCTGACGACCTTCGTGATAGGGTGTCACAAATATGGTAAGCTATCACGAATGTTGTCACACTGTTTCCAGCCTGACATGCTGGAATAAAATAGGAATAACTTTTGCTCCGATATCGGATTTAGGCAAAACTGGTATTGTTGGAAAGATAATTAAATTATCTATGTGTTGATAGGTTATGAACTAAAAAATTCTAGGTATAATGAGATATATGCTCGTTTGAAGTTGACTATACCAATATCCTTCTCAAGAATTCAATCGGTAATGAATGTTTTGATTCGTCTGATAGCTGGGAGTTATTTGAAGCCTTAATATACATCTAACCTACTCATAAAACTATAAAATAACCATGATGTACTATGCATGAGCTTTGTACATGGCTCTAATATTGCTTTGGATTTTTCGAGGTATTACACAACACAACTTTCACTAGAACCTATGGCCTATAAGGCCTCTACAGCAGCTAATTCCCAGCACAGAAGATTATTGCAAATATCATTATATCTACAAAATGGTGAGATGAAGCAGAACACATATCGAACTTAAACGGAATGGGATATTACCTATTTGGGAGCAACAAAACAGGACGACGAGCTCTGTTTAGAATCCTAACCACCGAAAACTTCTTCACCGTCACCCGAAACTCTAATTTAGCTGATGAATAAGAACAAAATTTCTATTCAAGACTGCATTTTCTCAAGAATTTTCTTTCTTTTTCTTTCTTCCTTCTCTCTTTCTTGTCTTTCCTCTCAAATTGTTCGAACCCAAGACTTTTTTCCCCTTTTTCCATACCCAAAAATTTTCCTCTCCCAAAACAAAGAATGAAAGGCCTTTTATATAGAAGATGAGTAGGGGTATTTTAGGGACTTTAGAAAATGAGATATTTGTTGAAATCAAATTCGAATCCTTCTACCGCTTAGATTTCATCAATAAAACGTACCCAATTTTGGATTATCTCCAACGACTTTGATGTGGGTTGTCCAATGGAAATTGGAGAAATAGAATGCTCTTTCCAACTAATGGAATTCACCCAAATAGGTACCAATTCGTACCATTATCCCAAGATTCACGGAGTTGGACGTTGGATGAGACACCCGAACCTATTCTAGAAGCTTCTCAGATTTTCTTTGCGAGTCCATATGGGTCAGGGTCAACTCAAATAGAATTGGGTTAGCGTCAAATGATGGGTTGGAGCTGGATTTGAGTCGGTTATTTTCCATGGACGATGTTACTGGTATCTAAATCGATTTTGGGTTAAGGATGATGGGTCGAGTCGTGAAATTGATGGAGTTATCTTTGGGATTGTCGCGATATTATTGCTGTTTTACTAATAAAGGAGCAGAAAAGGGTTCAACAAGGGGTTTGGGCCGAGTCATGAAATCTATATTGGGCCAGTGATGCTGGGTCGCTGGAGCTGTATAAGTTATTATTTGCTGGGCCAACTGAAATTAAAGGGGAAATGGTTTAAATTGGGTAAATTTTGGGCTGATTAAAGTTATGGTTGAATAGGTTTGGACTATTTATCAAATAGCCTATTGATAGGATTTGGTCAATTGTGTTTAAATTTTGACCTAATTGAAGATTAATCAGCCAATTGTGTTGCAATCGTAGTCAAATCAACTTCAATTGACTCTAATTTAATAAATTGAATCAAGATTTGAAACGTATTTAGTAACTAGTTTAACCCCGAGCTTCTTTGATTCAATAAAATCAAATAAATATTTCTCCAAATAAACTATTTTTGAAGTAGATCATTTTCAAATCAAGATTTTAATTATTAAATCTATTTTCAAAATAATCTTTAATTAAAAATCCGATATTCCATAGAATAAACATTTAAGTAATCAAATTATATAATATCGCATAATTGATCACGACAATATGTAATTGCTACTTAAAGTGACAAAATCACATACAAATATACTTTTCAAAATGTTATTCGGATGGAATAAATATTTTGATTTTATTAAAAATTGAAGAAACTTAGGATTACATTTAGTCATGGAGGGCAAAAATTAGGTGTCAACAACTGCCCCCTCCCTTTGGGTAGGGTGGATGTACGTAACCCTGGGTGAAGGGAGGTTGACGTTCCTAATTTTTGTCCGACCACAATTTCGATTGTGAAAGGGGTTGGCTTTTACACGAGCTTCACAGGGTCATGGCCGGACCTCGGTATTAGGTTTTCTACATATCTCAGGTTACATGAGAATTCAGGCCACTTGTAGTTCATAAAGTGTGATTTTAAGCACGATTTTCAAGAAAATTCACCCACTATCAAGTTTTTTTAGAATTATTGGTTAAACTGAGAAGCTGGGGAATAAAGGGATTTGAGGGAGGTTGGAATGCAGTCGAGTTTTCTACATAGATCCCAGCCTACATATCCCCAGGACTCAGGGAATCAGACTGCTTGTAGTTCGACTCGATTGGTAGACAAGATAGTATTTTATTTTAGACCATCTTTGGATTAGAATAAGTGACAAGTTGATCGAGTTGCGGAAAAGAGGCTTGTAACCTCTTAACCATGAATGTGGGATCCTTCACATCCATAGGCAAGAACTTACCTGGACATAATTTTCAAAACTCTAAGTGTGTTGCCACCCGAATTTGAAAGAAAGAGAAGGTTACCCTCAGCATGAGTTTAGAAATATCCCGAAGGTATAGATGAAACCAGAATATCCTGAAATACCCATATGCCTTCTAACGGGGGTGTGGTTGGATGGTGGTGACGATCATCTTTTAGCTCGCGTCCAAAGAGTTTGATGTCCCTCTCTAGACTATGTCCCGTTTTGCTGCTAAGAAAGAGTTTCATGTTGTGCTGCGTCCTTTTTGGAGTCGTCCGCACCTGTGGGTTTGATTTGAGATTTTCATCCTCTTTGATACTCTCGGCAATATCTCAAACAAAATTGTTAGTGCTAAACATAATTCATGAAAGAGGTATATAGCCTTTTACTATATCTCCATGTGAGTTGTGGCCTGAAAAGCGGAGTCATCTCTTTATGTACCTGTTTGGAATGAAATAACTAGCAACAAAAAACACAACAACCCTCTTGGTTGTTGTATAATTATGACATTTGTCTGTTGAATATGTCTTCAAAGTGGGGTGGCCCTTTTGGACATCGGCGATACTTTATGTAGAACGGTCCCTACAACCGTGTAATCTTGTGCTGGAGTGGAAACCCTTTTGGTTACCTATATAACTTGTTGTATGTGGAATGATAATCTTTCTGATTATAGCCGATGATCGATTTATAAATTTTCCTTAAATTGTCAATCTTTGAATAATCTTGCGCATTATTTGATGTTGGATACAAGGCGACTTACAGATATCCTTTGAATTGCTAGATTTTAGGTAATCCTGCACAATATCTGACCTTGGATCAGAGATGACTTACAAATATCCTTTCAATCACTAGCTTTTAGGTTTTCCTGCACATCATCCGACCTTGGATACAATATGACTTATAGATATCTCTCAAATTGTTAGTCCTTGGGTAATCCTGCACATAATAATTGATCTTAGATATGACGTAGCTTATAGAGAACCCTTGGACGTATCAATTTGATAATCTCGCATATTCTCCAATAAGAATTTAGTTGCAACTTATGAATAGCCTTTAGACTATCAATTTTTGGGTGATCTTGCACACTATCCGGTTAGGATGTCGTTGTGCCTTATGGATGACCTATAGGCTATCAACTCATAGGTGATCTTGCACACTATCCTATTTCAAATAATATGACTTATAGATAACCCTCAAATTGTCAATTTCTAGGAAATCCCATATATCATCTGTCTTTAGACACCAGCTTGAAGGCGTCCCTTCAAATCGTGTGCTCTTGATTCATTTAGATGTTGATTCATAAAAGGATGAGATATCCTTAATGCCAACTTTATGTCTCACGTGTCAACAGATATTAAATGCTGATGATATCCTCGATGCCAACATTTATGTCTTATGTGTCAACAGATATTAAATGCTGATGATATCCTTGATGCTAGCATTTATGTCTTGCATGTCAACAGATATTAAATACTGATGATATCCTCGACACCAGCGTTTCTATCTAGTGCGTTAACAGATATTGAATGCTGATGATATCCTCGACGCCAGCGTTTCTGTCTAGCGTGTCAACAGATATTGAATGATGATGATATCCTCGATGCCAACATTTTTATCTAGCGTGTCAATAGATATTGAATGATGATGATATCCTCGATGCCAGCATTTCTCTCTAGCATGTCAACAGATATTAAATGATGATGATATCCTCGACGCCAGCATTTCTGTCTAGCGCATCAATAAATATTAAATGATGATGATATCATCGATGCCAGTATTTTTATTTGGCAATGATATGCAATGGCCCTCTTTGCAATGATATGCAATAACTCTCTTGGCAGTGATATGAAATGGCCCTCTTGGCAGTGATATGAAATGACCTTCTTGGAAATGCTATGCAATGGCCCTCTTAGCAATGATATGCAATGGCTCTCTTGGAAATGATATGCAATGGCCCTCTTGACAATGATATGCAATGGCCCTCTCGGCAATGATATGCAATGACCCTCTCGACAATGACATGCAATGACCCTCTCGGCAATGACATGCAATGACCCTCTTGGAAATGACATGTAGTGGCCCTCTTGGCAATGATATGCAATAACTCTCTTGGCAATGACATGTAATAGCCCTTTTGGTAATGATATGAAATGGCCCTCTTGGAAATTATATGCAGTGGCCCTCTCAGCAATGATATGCAATGGCCCTCTCGGTAATGATATGCAATGGCCCTCTTGGCAATGATATGCAATGGACCTCTTAGCAATGACATGCAATGGCCTTCTCGACAATGATATAAATGGTCCTTCTGGTAGCTTAAAAATAGTTTTACCTGGATTCATTTGTCAGCGTATTGCTTTCTTTATGCACCTGTACTCAAGGTAGACGATTAGTCAATGTAAAATCGCTTTTGCTAGCGACCATTTTTTAGAAAAATTCTAAATACAATACTTGTAAAGAAGGCAAGACACTTTTTTTTGTCTTCCATGATCTCAATAAATGAGATGGACAATTCAAAAGGTCATCGATAAATGGGTTTTAAGCCCGTTTTTGGGCTACCAAAAGTACCGTTACTAAGCATTATATGCTCTGTCATGGCTCTTGACTTGCTTGGGGATTTTTCAAAAGAAATGCTCATTTTTGTGTATCGATCCCTGCATCCACAAAAATGATTAGTTTGAATGAAACTACTCCATGTTGACCTCCTTCGATCCTTGATTTACCCTCACCATCTTTCAAATACTTCGTCATGTTGGGACTTCCACTCCTGACTCCCCATCCTAATTGCTGTCTAGGCAATCACTAAGTAAAAAATTTATATAGATTTTTAAAAGTACTCTTTAATTTTTAGAAAGTAGTTTCGAGAACTCCTGTAAAACTTTGGAAAATCTCTACCAGTCATGTCATGTGCTAGCTCAACAATCGTCTTTCTCTTGATTTTGATAATGTCCAACGTTTGACGAAGGATAGCTAGGGATTCAGCATTGTCGAGGCTCTCTACTGAAAGTCTTATCAAAGACGGAGATTCAGTCTTCCTAGACTTTATCATAGGTGGTGATTCTCAAATCTCACCTTTGACCTCTAGTGCTGGGGAATTTGAAATATATTCCAGTATTTGGTAGAAATTTTGAGGCCTCCCTCAAAATTTCTGCCCCAATTTAGAGTAGTCTGAGATGATATCATCTCGAGTGGATCTGAAGTCTTTGCTGATCTTTATCCTCTTTGTTGGATGTTGATCTTCTCTTATGAATTTTTGAGATTTCTTTTCAAAAATTCTACCCCAATTTTCATTTTCTGGGGTTATATGACCGAGCCATTGGTGGGCCCCTACGTATCCTGTTGAAACAGGAATCAGGTCAAGCATAGTTCAAGACTATGCTAAGGATATATATATAGAAAATCTAATGGGTTGACCGAAGCCAACATAGGCCACCTACGTATCTCATTCTTGAGAATTCAGGTCATCATATAGTTCATACATAGAGGGAAAGGATAAATTTTCCTAAGGGATTGACCGAAGCCGACATAGGCCGTCTACGTATCCCTTTCTCAGGAATTCAGGTCAAACGTAGTTCGTACATAAAGGGAAAGAGTTCTAGGCGATTACACATCATAAAATTGATACTATTATAAAGGCGATTACAAATAAGCCAAGAAACAAAAACTATAACATCTTTAAAGCATGATATATCTTTACCGCATCAGAATTGATTGGTTTGGTCCACTCTTGACCATCCATCTCAGGTAGTATTAGGGCTCCTCCAGGTTGGGCTTCTTTTGATTTTCACATTCCTCTATATCTAATACTAACCGCTCCTCATCACCTTTTCTGTTCATCATTATTTCCTTTGCATTGTTTGTCTAACCCTTAACATAACATGACATTGGTAGGTTTTTAAATTATTGCAACCAAAATAAACCATGGTAGATAATCATATTTTAAAAAATAACTTCTTAAATAAAGGGAGGTCTTTTGGAAAATAAATATAAACTATGGCTTATGACCCACACAAATATTGGCCCATGCCTTTTTGAAAGTTGTAAAATACAAAATGAAAATTTGAGACATAAAAGGGTGGATCACGGGGTCTCCTCCGGATCATCACCAATTTTAAAAACTATTAGTAATTTTCCTTCCATCTACTACGACGGGCGACGAATTAGGAGCGGAGTGGAAGTCCAATTTTGGAAAGCCTCTCCTAGTACAACCTTCTTTACCCCACTGGGTTTTGAAAAATCTTCTGGTACAATATTGCATTCCTCGAACAGATTTCCTATCCTATCCCCAAGACCATCATCATTTGACATCTCATGTATGAGAAATGATTGGTGCAGGAGTGGCGATGGTTTAGACGGACTTTCCTTTGAATTATGTTCGATCTCATCTTCTTTTCTTGGATGGTACTCTATTCCATGCTTAAATGCTTTTTATGGGACCATAACAGACTCAATAATTCATTCCAAATCCTTACTTAAGGTGGCCACAACATTCTCTATCTTCTCCACCTCTTCTGTTCCTTTGAGTCCTTTTGAATTTACCTTAGTGATGGCCTTGCTAGACGTCCATTCACCCTTTATTTCAATCATGTTAACTATAGGTCCCCCATGCTTAGGCAATGGATTATTATTAACATTTTGTGTCGGCGACTGAAGTGTGATGACCTTCTGATCGATCAAATCTTGGATCTTATATTTCAAGTTAATACAATCTTCGGTACTGTGCCCTGCTGCTCCTGAATAATAGACATAATTTTGATCAGGATGATAAAACTGAGAGTTGGGATTGATAGGCTTTGGCTGGATTGATTGCAAATAACTAGCTGTCATTAATCTTCCAAAGAGCTGGGTACGACTTTCAGCTAGCGGCATGAAGTTTCGGGGAGGTTTCTTTTCAAAGTTTGGACGTGGAGGGTTACAATGGTTTTGATTTACAGGAGGAGGTACTTGATGATAATTTGGAGACGTTTGGACGTTTATTTGGTTATTTGGAAAAGTAGGTTGAGTATGAGGCTGATAATTTGGCTGTGGAACTTGGAACTGGGGTAAAATATTTAGAATTGGGGCTTGACATTGGGTTTGAGCATAGAATACAGGCTGAAAACTTGATGACGATGATGAGGAAAGAATATTCCTAGGCTTGAATTTCCTTTTTAACTTATCAGCAGAATTAGTAGAGACTGTAGTCGCATCCTCTCTTTTCTTCTTTAGGAATGCAGAAGATTCAGATAATGTTGGGGTTTTGGCAATTTTTCCTGTTCGGATGCCTTCCTCTAATGATTCCCCATCTTTACTAAATCTGTGAAAGTTGCTCGGACCATGGATACTATCCTGGTATAAAATTCTCCTTCCTGCGTGAGAGAAAACCAATACCATTTCTTTTCTAACATGGGAGGTTGTACTTTAGCAGCCTCTTTTCTCCAATGAAAGGCGTAGTCTCAAAAACACTCATTACTCTTCTGTTTGATCCAATCTAGTGAGCATCGATCAGGAACTATCTCAATGTTAAATGCGAACCTGTCAAGGAAATCCTTGGCCAATGCTTTCCAACCAGCCCATCTTTTCAGTTCCTGAGACATAAACCACTAAGGCTTCACCACCTAAACTTCAACTGAATAGACGCATCAATAATGCCTTATTTTTCCCTACCCCCACCATTTGATCATAATACCTTCTCAGATGGGCCATTGGATTTTAGGTGCCATCGAACATTTCAAATTTAGGGACCTTATACCCTTCTAGTAGATCTATTCCTGGGTGAACACATAAATTATCATACCCTAAACCGTCGTGGTCCCTTACTCCATGAGATTTTTTGATCCTCATGATCTCTTCATTCATAGCTAGCAACTTCATTTCTTGCTTGGTCCTCCACTCTTTCTCCTTCTCCTTGTAATGGTCCATCTCGGGATTAGGAATGGGATTATAGATATCAGGGGATATAATGGCATGGCGAGAATTTGGAAGGGAGGCTTGATTTTGCGGATGAAATGAAATGGGTTGGTAGGTGAGGCAGATGTTATGAAAATTAGAAAGATTTTATGGAATTTGAGAGTGGTTTGATGGAATTGGAGAAGAATTTTGCGAATTTGGAAACGAATTTGGTGGATTCAGGAATATATTTGATGGATTTTGCGGGTTTGGGAGTGAATCTTGTGGATTTGGGAATGAATTTTCTCGATTTGAAAATATGTTCTGGGGATTTGGGAATGGATTCGGAGATGGATTTTGTAGGGTTAGAGATGGATTTTGTGGATGCTAGGCATCTGGGTTATTTTCCCTATTGGTGTTTTGGACAAATTGAGGAGCGGAGATGGACAATATGTTATTTGGCTGATTCCCGAGAATAGGTATACTGAGGGGAGAAATTTGGAGTGGAGTCCTGTGTCCTCCTGGAGCGGGGGCATTGACGGTGATGGCTAGGTTAGCCAAATCTCGAGTGCAATTTATTTTCTCCTTAAGCATTTCTGATTTTCTTGCGAGTTCCATAATCATCTCACTCTGTTCCGCTATTACATTGTCCCTGATGGTCAATGTGTTTTCTTCATCATTTCTAGTCATTATTAAATAATGGTCAGAGGATAAGATTTTATGCGCTTTTGACTGGGTGAAGTAGGGATGTTCTGTATCAACACGGAGTAGTTTCTATTATCTGTAAAGTAAAACAACTCAAAGGTAGATGTGTTAGTTTTTGTATATGATAAGTAATGCAAAATATTTGGCAAGAAATAACCACGTAGATGTAATGCCCCACACTTTCCTAAGCTAGAAAATGAACCGTTGTTTGTATTTGTGAAAACCCCAATTTTGTAAGCCATATTTGGGCACCTAAATTACCAAGAGTACCCTAGTTATAAGAGAGCTTATGATGTGTTAAGTGTGGTTATATGAGTCACTTAAGGTAGTACAAGCTAAGAGTTTCGAAATCCATCAAGTTTTAGTGTTTGAATTCGCAAGGGTCATCTTTGAATGAGTATAACTTGATAAATATGTGGTATTTATTCATATTTCTACCCACAAAATTATAGAGAATCAAATTAGCTTTTCAACGATACCAATTTTACCAAAATCCGACACCCGAGCTAGGAGTTATGGCTTTGCGAAGTAGAGTGCGTCGCCTAACCAATCGCACATGGCCACTGGAAAGCATATGTGATAGCATATGTGGCGCCTATGTAAATATAGGCGATATCATATGCGGCACCTATGTAAATATATGCGATATCATATGCGACGCCTATGTAAATATATGCGATATCATATGCGGTGCATATCTTATGGTTTCAAGTAACTTAAACACTCCGTTTTTGGGTTATTTTGAGGGAAATTAAATCTTTTGGCACTCCTTACACATCCCTAAACTTAACCTTACGAATTTAATAGATTCTAAACACATCATAACCCTATTATCAGTCTAAGTTCATCATCCAAGAGGACTAAAGGAGAAAAACAACTCAACATTGAGGGTCCAATCTTTCAATGAATCCGTTACCATAAAGGTATGTGGGGTTATGAACAAGAACACCCTTTCGTTCTTGTGTCCAAAGTTTGCATTATTTTACAAAGATACATGATTTTTACATGTTTTATCATGAATTTGAAGTGATAAATCTTATCCTATGTTGTTGTTCAAGATACTATGATTATTTTGAATGTTTAGAAAATAAATTCCATGAGTTTGAGATTATTGTTATGATTAAAGGCTGAAAATTTTCAGATTTCCTTATAAATTATGCATGCTTGTGATATAAAACATAAATGTTGAAATGTTTTGATTAAGTATCGCTATAAGGGTCATTAACCCACATTGAGATTGTTGTTTTGAGAATTTATGTGCTACATGCACCCATGTTTAGACTATTTTTGATGAAGTATGAAAAGATTTGACCTTTTGGTCACAACAGAGTTAAAATCCACTTTATGCAATGAGTTACGGATTTTATCATTTATTTAACTTAAGAAATATGAGATTACCCTTCAAGTAGATTTTTCTTGAGATTTTTGAGCATAGTATTGGGAGTAGTATTTAGCACCGAGTTGGGTATGTTACTACAGTTTCATACCCCAGAACTATGTACCACCGTAGGTTGAGACATTGACTTTCACTATATGTGGAAAATTGAGATAGTGATCACTGAGATGAGATTGTTCTATACCGATGGCAAGGGTAGGACAACCCTAACCTTACGGGGGCAAGTCGTGGGACATCATGGGTGCTCACATGGTGTACATGTCGGTTAGAAGAACCTCCCAAAGTGTCATCCCTTATTCTTAGATTGATTTTACTGATTTAAAATAGATTTGAAATGCTGATTTATGATGTATTCAATATTCCAGATTTCACTAAGATTGCTTGAGGAGAGAATAAGAAAAGAATCTTGATATTTGGATTAAGTGTAATTGCTCATGATATCCAAATTGGCATGTTTTACCATTCATTGTGTATGATTTTAGATTTTAGATTTCTTTCAAGCTTTATGAGCCATTTACAAATGTCCTGCATGATTTGGAAAGAAAACTTATGACATGACAGTTAAATATATATATATATATATATATATGCATATAAGTATGTTTATTTCATGCACCTCCATGTACTCGGTACATATTCCATGGTACTGACCCACATGTTCGCATGTGGGCTACATTTTCCCTATAATGTAGGTTCAGGTGCTCATTCACAGGTTTGACCGTGATTATCCCAGCACGTTGATCTACATCCTATGCAGTGGTGAGTCCTTATGGTCCGAGGACTAGCTATTCAGATTTCCTTATTTACTTTGAGTCGTTCATTTTATTTCTCGAGTTCCGGTCAGTTGGGATTTGTCCCAATGGCTCATGGATATACAGTTTAGTAGAGGTTTGTCAGACTAGATGGATAGATTGATCAGATTTGTCAGAGATGTCGTATTTTGTTAGTTTCCATATTTCATTTTTATTGCAGTATGATATTATGAAGGATGTTTAGATGTTTTGATTATGATGACTTTGATTATAAGTGTTGAATGGTAGAAAAATAGCTAAAGGGTTAGCTTAGGGCTACTTGTAGCCTTAAGCACCGTGTGACGCCTCGGGGCCTATTTTCGGGGCGTTACAAACTTAGTATCAGAGCCTAAGGTTATTGGAGTCCTAGGGAGTCTGACAAGCCGCGTTAAGTAGAGTCTTGATCATCGGTGTGTAGCATGCCACATCTATAAGCAAGAGGCTACGAGACATTTTAGAAAACAAAAGGGGGGTCATTTCATTCTTTCAGAAGTCTATCGTGCTTATATTTGTTCCCTTTTAGCTATCAATTTGTGCTTTTCTTTTAGAATATGCCTCCTCACCGAGCTAGAAGAAATAGTGCGGGTCAGCAACCTCAGCCTGCTGATCCCCTGAATGAGAATGTATCCACGCTGAGTTCAGGGCAACCTTTCAAGCGCTTGCCCAAGCTGTTACCGTCAACGTTCAGGCCAACCAAGCCCCAGCTCCATAACAATAGGGAGGTGACTTAGCTTTCGAAAGAATCCATGACTTTATGCGGATGAATCCGCCAGAGTTTTATGGGTCCAAGGTAGGTGAGGATCCACGGTTGTATCTGGAGGAGATAAGGAAGATCACACAGGTAATGCACATTTCTGAGGAGAAGAGTGTTGAGTTAGCACCCTACAAATTGAAAGACCTTGCGTATGACTGGGTAGTTGCATGGAGAAAGGGTAGAGTAAAGGGTGCTGCTCCTATGACTTGGCAGAAGTTCCAGGATGCTTTCCTGGATAAATACTTTCCGCTAGAGTTGAGAGAGGCAAAAGTAGAAGAGTTTATGAACTTACATAAAGACTCCATGACTGTTAAGGAGTATTACTTGAAGTTCAATCAGTTAGCAAAATATGCCCCAAATCTGATAGCTAACAACCGAGCCAGTATGGCTAAGTTCTTGACTGGGGTGTCAAGCTATGTGGTTAAGGAGTGTAGATCAGCTATGCTTAATAGTGAGATGAATATTTCCAAACTGATGACCCATACCCAACAGATCAAATTAGATAAGATAAAAAAGAGGGATAGAGTAAGGGGGAATAAGAGAGCCAGATCCGAGCAACCTACTTATGGTCAGAACAGACATAAGGATGGAATCGCCCGTAGTTTTAGAACTGATCATCTATGTCAGCACCATCGTCAGCTAGTGCTCTAGCACTTAGAGGTAGGCAAGAATAGAGAAACAGGTCTTCTATGTCCGAATCTCAAAATACTGTGAGTAACTGACCTAACCGTCCACCATGCACCAGGTGTGGTAGGGATCACGGGGTAAGTGTTTATGGGGTTAGAAGAGATGCTATGGATGTGTCCAGGAGGGCCACAATTTTAGAGATTGTCCTCATACCAGACAGGGGAACTATGATGTTTGCCCCCAGGCTCAGACTGCTAGTGCTCCAACTTCTGTAGTTCATCCAACTCCTACTCATGGTGCTTCTTCCAGCACTGCTGGCGGTCAACACCAGAACAGATTCTATACTTTGCCTTCCTATTAGGAGTAGGAGGACTCCCCCGATGTTGTTACTGGTGTGCTTTGTGTGTTTCAGTTTGATGTTTATGCGTTGTTGGACCCTGGGTCCAGTTTTTCATATGTGACACCTCTGGTTGCTATAAATTTTAAAGTGAGTCCTGATATTGTCTCTGAGCCCATCCTAGTTTCTACCCCTGTGGGTGAGTCCATTGTTGCCCGAAAAGTGTACAAAAAATGTCCTGTTTCTATTCTTCATAGAGTTATATTTGCTGATCTGATAGAGTTAGACATGGTAGATTTTGATGTTATTCTGGGTATGTACTAGCTTCACTCTTGTTATACATCTATAGACTGTTGTACCCATGTAGTCAAGTTTCAGTTCTCTGGTGAGTCTGTTATCGAATGGTTTGGTAATTCTGTATCTCCCAAGAGTCATTTTATCTCATATCTCAAGGCTAGAAAGCTTATTTCCAAAGGGTGCATTTATCACCTGGTCAGTGTTAAAGACACTAAGTCTGAGACTCTAACTCTCCAGTCAGTTGACATAATTAATGAGTTTCCCGATGTCTTTCTAGAAGATCTTCCAGGGGTACCTCCCGATAGATAGATAGAATTCAAGATTGATCTTTTTCTCGATATTCAGCCCATTTCTATTCCTTCATATCGTATGGCACCCGCAGAACTTAAGGAGTTGAAAGAGGAACTTAAAGAACTCTTAGATAAAGGTTTTATAAGACCAAGTGTGTCTCCTTGGGGTGCACCTGTCCTATCCGTGCGAAACAAAGATGGATCTTTGTGTATGTGCATTGACTATCGCCAGCTTAACAAAGTCACCATAAAAAACAAGTATCCCCTTCCAAGAATAGATGATTTGTTTGATCAATTGCAAGGTGCAAGTTACTTCTCAAAGATATACCTTTGCTCTTGCTATTATCAACTCAGAGTTAGGGAATGTGATTTCCTGAAGTTAGCCTTTCGAACACGTTATGGTCATTTTGAGTTTTTTGTTATGTCCTTCGGGCTAACTAATGCCCCATCAGCTTTCATGGACCTCATGAAGTGAGTGTTCAGGCCATATCTTGATATGTTTGTCATAGTGTTTATAGACAACATTCTGGTATACTCTCATAGTAAGAATGAACATGCAGATCATCTCTGTATCATCTTGGAAACCCTTAGAGATCATCACTTGTTTGCCAAATTTAGCAAGTGTAATTTTGGATAAGGTCAGTTGCTTTTTTAGGTCATATTATTTCTTTCAAAGGTGTTAGAGTTGATCCCCAGAAAACAAAAGCTGTTAGAAACTGGCCTAGACCTGTCTCTCCATCTGACATTATAAGTTTCTTGGGTATAGCTGGCTACTACCGCCGTTTTGTTGAAGGTTTCTTCTCTATAGCATCTCCTATGACCCGGTTGACCCAAAACAAAGTGAAGTTCTTGTGGTCCGATTCTTTTGAGAATAGTTTTTAGGAGTTGAAGACTTGACTCACTATAACCCCTATTTTGACTCTGCCTGATGGCATTGATGGTTTTGTGGTATATTGTGACGCTTCTAAAGTTGGTTTGGGTTGTGTACTGATGCGTAGAGGTAAGGTTATAGCCTATACCTCTAGACAACTGAAACCTCATGAGAAGAATTACCCCACCCATGATCTTGAGTTAGCTGCTGTTGTGTTTGCTCTAAAAATTTGGAGACACTACTTGTATGGTGTTCTTATTGATGTTTTCACTGATCATAAGAGTCTGCAGTATGTTTTTACCTAGAGAGAGTTGAATCTTAGGAAGAGAAGGTGGTTAGAGTTATTGAAAGACTACAATATGAGTGTTGTATCACCCAGGAAAGACCAATGTAGTGGCGGATGCCCTTAGCAGGATGTCTGTGGGTAGTGTTTCACATATTAGAGAGGGTAAGAAGGAGTCGGCTCATGATGTGCATCGGTTGGCTAGGTTGGGAGTTAGGTTGCTTGACTCCATTGAAAAAAGTATGTTAGTACAGAGTAGCTCCAAATCCTCCTTGGTTTTGAAAGTAAAGGAGAAGCAAAACTTAGATGCTAGTTTGGTCAGACTGAAAAAATCAGTCAAGGACCAAAAGGTGAAGGTTTTCTCCCAAGGGGGGGATGGTATGTTGAGATTGCAGGATAGATTATGTGTTCCGGATGTCGAGGATCTGAGACAGAGAATTATGGCTGAAGCACACGGTGCGCGATATTCTATTTATCCTAGTGCCACCAAGATGTACCGCTACTTGTGGGAAATCTATTGATGGAGTGCCATGAAGAAGGATATAGCAGCATTTGTGTCTAAGTGTATGACGTGCCAACAGGTTAAGGTAGAACACCAAAGACCCGGTGGTATGATGCAGGAGTTCGGTATTCCCACTTGGAAGTGGGAAGAGATAAACATGGATTTTGTGACTGGTTTACCTTCTTCCCGACGCCATCATGATTCCATTTGGTTTGTTGTGAATAGATTGACTAAGTTTGTACACTTCTTGCCTGTGCATACTTCTTATACTACTGAGGATTACACTAGATTGTACATCCAAGAATTTGTCAGATTGCATGGAGTTCCCTTGTCCATCATTTCAGATAGGGGTACTCAGTTCACTTTGCAGTTTTGGAGAGCTTTTCAGAGGGATCTTGGTACCCAAGTGCATTTGAGTTCTGCTTTCTATCCACAGACAGATGGTCAGGCTGAGAGGACCATCCAGACCTTAGAGGATATGTTGAGAGCGTGTGCTCTTAACTTTAAGGGGAGTTGGGATGAGCATTAATCGTTGATAGAGTTTGCTTACAATAACAGTTTTCACTCTAGCATTGGCATGGCTCCATTTGAGGCTTTGTATGGGAAGAAATGTAGGTCACCCATAGGTTGGTTTGAAGTGGGTGAAGCGGCCGTGAGTGGTCCTGATTAGGTCTTTGAAGCTACGGAAAAAGTCAAAGTGATTAGAGAAAGATTAAAAACTGCACAGAATCATCAGAAGTCGTATGCTGATGTGAGAAGAAGAGACCTTGAATTTGAAGTTGGTGACTTGGTGTATTTGAAGATTTCACCCATGAAGGGAGTGAAGAGATTCGGAAAGAAGGGTAAACTTAGTCCCCGTTATGTTGGCCCCTACATAGTTCTTAGCCGTGTTGGTAAGGTAGCGTATGAGGTTGAGTTGCCTTCAGAGTTATCTTCCGTTCACTCTGTCTTCCATGTATCCATGCTTAGGAAACACGTTGGTAATTGTGTTGTTGTAGATCCTTCAGAAAACCTTGAAGTGCAAGATAGTCTTTCTTTTGAGGAAGTTCCTATTGAGGTTTTAGACCACCAAGTCCAAAGACTAAGGAACAAAGAAGTTTCCTTGGTCAAAGCGTTGTGGCGAAACCAATCCGTTGAGGGTGAAACATGGGAAGCTGAGGCGAATATGAGATCCAAGTACCCACACCTATTTTTCATAAGCTCCGATCAAGCCGAAGGTACCATTCTTCTTTAAATCATTCCTTTGTAAGTTCAAATAAAAATCATGCCTTTGTAAAGAAAATTACTTTTGGGCACAAGAACGAAAGAGAGTTCTTGTTGAAAAACCCCACATACCTTGAATGATGAACTTTAGATCGATACTCGTTTTTGAGATGTTAATCGTGCCTTTGAATGATGGTTCTTGGAGTTCTTGAACTAGGAACTTGGAATCTTGAATAAATTTGTAGAATTAATGGTGAACTTTGGAGGTTTTTGAAGTTCTTGAACTAGGAACTTGAAATCTTGAATAAATTTGCAGAATTAATGGTGAACTTTGAAGGTTCTTGAAGTTGGATGTAGGAGCTTAGGGTTTTCTTTTTTAGGGAATTTGATGAAATATAACATATAATGCTTCTAATAGGCTTTAATATAGGGTTTGTATGGATTTTGGGTTAGGGGGAATGACCAAAACGCCCCTAAAAATCAAATAATTCTCGAATCTGTCCTTTGGTGGACTGTTTTGATAGTTTGAAGTAGATCAACCATAACGTTTTACTTAGATCTCCAAATTGGATGAAACCAATTTCATTAGAAAGAGGACTCTTATATCTTTCCGTTGATATATAGTATCTCACCCAGATCATTGTGTACTAGGAGTTATGATCATTTTAAGTTAATCCAAAAATTTGTTTTTGATAGGCTGAAGTAGATCGACCATAACGTTTTGCTCCGATAGACAAATTGGATAAAACCAATTTCATTAGAAAGAGGACTCGCACAACTGTCCGTTGATATATAGTATATCACCTAGATCATTATGTACAAGAAGTTATGATTGTTTAAAATTGGAGTAAAAATACGCCAGGCCTCAGTACTTTTTCCTGCACGTTTTACTGTTCACTACTATTCACGATTCGATCGGAATGTTCATAACTCGTCGCTCGGGTGTCCGTTTTGGATGATCCACATATCGTTGGAAATATTATTCGATAATCTACGCAATGATGGGTCATAATCTAAGATATTCCGTACGAAAAATTTATAATTCATTCTAGAAGATAGAACCCAACATGTTTACGCACAAAATTTCAACGAAAAATTTCCTGGGGTATTACATTATATAGACACGAAAAGGGTATAAATGCGTACAAAAGATATCAAAAGAGGGATACAATCCTTAGGGAAAAAAGAAAATAACATGAAAGAAGGTAAGCTACCATGCAGGGGATAGAAAATACTAATTCCTGAGTTCTTCTTCTATCAACCTTCGCCTTCTTATATTGGTGATGTCTATAAACTGTGCCTTAGATGCAACCTCCCAAATCGATCAATTTCAATTTTTTTGTCAATCGCTGTACGATTGAGGCATCCTTATACAACAGTGAGTAAAGCAAGTCTTCTCCCGACCCCCAAAGGATAATGGATTGAATTAGATAGGCATACATTTTCTTCAACACATAAATATGGTTCGTCTATAATTGACTCAGGGTCAATAGACGCAGGGCAGGTTTTCTAATGGGCCTAATACCCCGCTCGGGTATTGGGTCATCCTAGGCTCATGCCTAAAATAGGGTTTTGGTTTCGTTCTATCCTCGGTGTCTAGAGTGGGTTTGAACACTGATTCTCAAGCAGACAACTGGAGTTTGAAAATACGAACAGCATCAGGCGACTCACGTGCTAATAAATCGTTCGTATTTCCAATACATTAGTGGAATTGAGCAATAGGGGCCGGGACATCCACGAAACCCCAAAATAGTTTAAATAATGCAGGAATATGCCATGAGATGTGATAGTTAAACTTTACAAAATTGAAACATATAAAGACATAAGCAGTTAACCAAAAGAAGAAATCAAATATTTGGTTAGAACTTAGTTAGAGATCCCAGCAGAGTTGCCATTTCTGTTTTGTGGAGAAATTTTAGCTTTTGAAAGAGTCGCCACTTAATTTTGAAAAGGAATTAAGTAACCTTTAGAAAGTTACTTCAAACGATTCAAAACAGAAAAATCATTTAAGTTTTGAAGATTCCGAGTAACTGGTGCCTATTAACATTTTAGGAAGGTGTTAGGCACCTAAAACGTCTGCTAACTTGCGGTTATCCGGACTGTTTGAAAATCGTCTTTTGATTAACTTCGAAAAAAATTATTTTGTCAAAAATTGATTAATTTTTTGAAAAGAAAATCGATTTTGGAAATATTTTGCTGTTTATGCAAAACTAGTTTTTTAGCGACTTGACTAAGGATTTAACTAGGTTCGCAAAGCACGTAAAACAAGTAATCAAAAGGGAAAGAGGAAAGGGAAGAAGTAGTGATTTAGGATTCTAAACCCAAACCGTCGACCCTGTCCTAATCTATTTGGATTTTTGACCCGTCCTAATCTAGTTTTCGAGCATTTGGCTCGAATCTCGCTCCACCTATATTAAATTTACACTTTGGCTTCGAGGCCCAAATGAATGAATAAATAAATAAACAAAATAAACAAAGACGACAATGCTTAAAAAATGAGACTTTGAATTTCTTAGCCGCTCCCAATGTAGGACTTTAATCCGTTTCCTTTCCTCCCGTCTTCTCGTATCCATACGTCAAACGATGGGCTTTTGGACCTTCTCTTGGGCATAGTTCAACGAGGTGGGTCTCTTGGGCCCATTAAGGAATGCAAAGGGAAAGAGTCCATTTAGGACTCCAAGGTAGATTCTTGCAAAGGAAGAAAATAACGAACATATTAATACATGATCAACTAAAGAGGCAAGAAAACATGAAGGAAATTTGTACATATTCACTACAGCAGTAACTGAAAGAGAAGTTGAATTAATTTCTAAACTAAAATTTAAGGGGATATCAACAGGGCTAGAGGAAAACAACCTATCAGAATGTAAATCGCGCTTTAATGAACTCCTTGCGGCATATAAAATCATAGGTTGATTAGGGCAGTTATTACGTGATAACCGAACAAAGCAAGCAGGGACGAAAAAGCACTTGGGGATCCTGGATGCACCAAAAGGAGACACCGATAGTAGACTCTCGAAAATAGAAGTAGATAACTGTAATACTCTACTACACATCTCAACCTCACTTTCGAGATTAAAAGGGGCTATGACTTCATCCCTTCTTTCTTGACCAAGAAAAATCATTGGGAATCTTTAGTCTAAACACAAATTGCATACATAATGTAACGGCAGAATTAAAACATCCTTTTCGAACAGGCATACTCAAGTGTTTAGCAAATCAATAGGGAAACATCACATTTATCATTATAACAAAAGGAAAAATCAAACTGGATAAAAGTCTAAAGGAAGAACGGAAAATAAATTTCAAATTTTGATACCAAAACAGGCGCAACTGTCAAATTAAAGCAGGGAAGGGCAGGGGTATTGTTCTCACCTTCATCCTCTTTTCAACGAATTCTAAAATACAATATTTTTAACAATCAAAATGGTCATCAGAGAATTATACGATTTTTGGTATGACTTTGGACATATCTCACTGTTTCTTTTGGAATTGGAAAGCCAGAGGAGATCTCGAGGCAGTCCTTTGGGTGGTGTTACCAGTTAAACAGAAAACAACAATTTGAGATTTTCAGACAGTAATGACAAAAAAGTCAACACATCATTATTGTCCTCCCTCTAGTTCGAACGACATGGATATCGAGGGATCCTTGGACTTCCTAGCGCATTTTGAACCTTACTCATTGCCCTCTTGGCTTATGAGAAACCAAAGACTCTTGAGAGGTAACTCTACCAGAAACATGCCAGCTTGATAACTACGATACGATCCAGTAATAATGACAGTTGAAATACCTTTATATATCAACTACGAATAGATCAACACGTGGCTAGACTTATGGAATACAATCAAAGCTATAAACTTTAATTCAAAATTCGACCATTGCCACCAGCAGTACATAAGATGAGAGCATTAGCACGATCAACAATTCCTTGAATATATGGCAAATTATGAATTCAAATTAAAGATGACGAAAACCATATATCATGCAATCAAGACAACTTTCACTAGAACCTATGGCCTATAAGGCCTCTACAATAGCTAATTCCCAGCACAGAAGATTATCACAAATATGGTTATATCTACAGAATGGTGAGATAAAGAAGAACACAGATGGAACTTAAACAGAATGTGATATTACCTATTCGGGAGCAACAAAACAGAACGACGAGCTCCATTTAGAATCGTAACCACCGAAAACTTCTTCACCATCACCCGAAACTCTAATTTAGCCGATGAACAATAATGGAATTGCTACTCAAGACTGCATTTTCTCAAGAATTTTCTTTCTTCCTTCTCTCTCTTTATTGTCTTTCTTCTCAAATTGTTCAAACCCAAGACTTTTTTCTCCTTTTTCCAGACCCAAAATTTTCTTCTCCTAAAAGAAAGAATGAAAAACCTCTTATATAGAAGATGAATAGGGATATTTTAGGGACTTTAGAAAATGGGATATTTGTTGAAATTCAAATTTGAATCCTTCTACCGCTTGGATTTCATCAATAAAACGTACCCAATTTTGGATTATCTCCAACGACTTTGATGTGGGTTGTCCAATGGAAATTGGAGAAATGGAATCCTCTCTCCAACCAATGGAATTCACCTAAATAGGTACCAATTCATACCATTATCCTGAGATTCGTGGAGCTGGACATTGGATGAGACACCTGGACCTATTCTAGAAGCTTCTCGGATCTTTTTTGCGAGTCCATATGGGTCAGGGTCAACTCAAATAGAATTAGGTTGGCATTGAACGATGGGTTGGAGCTGGATTCGAGTCGGTTATTTGTCATGGATGATGTTGCTGGTATCGAAATCAATTTCAGGTTGAGGATGATAGGTCGAGTCGCAAAATTGATGGAGTTATCTTTGGGATTGTCGTGATATTGTTGCTGTTTTACTGATGAAGGAGCAGAAAATGGTTCAACAAGGGGTTTGGGCTAGGTTATGAAATCTATATTAGGCCAGTAATGCTGGGTCGCTGGGGCTGTATATGTTATTGTTTGGTGGGCCAGCTGAAATTAAAGGGGAAATGGTTTAAATTGGGTAAATTTTGGGTTGATTAAAGTTGTGGTTGAATAGGTTTGGACTATTTATCAAATAGCCTATTGATAGGATTTGGTCAATTGTGTTTAAATTTTGACCTAATTGAAGATTAATCAGCCAATTGTGTTGTAATCGTAGCCAAATCAACTTCAATTAACTCTAATTTAATAAATTGATCAAATTGAATTAAGATTTAAAACGAATTTAGTAACTAGTTTAACCCCGAGCTTCTTTGATTCGATAAAATCAAATAAACATTTCTCCAAATGAACCATTTTTGAAGTATATCATTTTCAAATCAAGATTTTATTTATTATATCTATTTTCAAAATAATCTTTAATTAAAAATTCGATATTCCATAGAATAAACATTTAAGTAATCAAATTGTATAATATCGCATAATTGGTCACGACAATATATAATTGCTACTTAAAGTGACAAAATCACGTACAAATATACTTTTCAAAATGTTATTCGGATGGAATAAATATTTTAATTTTATTAAAAATCAAAGAAACTTAGGATTACATTTAGTCGTGGAGGGCAAAAATTAGGTCTCAACAATGATTATCTATTATTGGGGTCGGAGTGCACGCCTGGACATTATAATTGTTAGGTTTGGAGTGCATGCCTGCACATTATATTTATTGGGATTGGAGCGCATGTATGCACAGTAGATGAACCTCGTAAGTCTCCCATGGGTCCTGACCTTGAAGCCATTGCTCGTTAGATGTGTACACAACACATATATTGCATTGCATTTATTCATTCATGGTTCAAATTAAATGAGGTGTAATTATCGACTTTGTATTATTTATTAAGTACTTGACTATCTTTTACTTGATTTTGCTGTATTGACAATTTTTTGGATTGTGTTATGATATTATTATGACTGTTGGACTTGATTATTCAGTTAGAATAGGATGGTTTTATTGAGTGCAGGTTGTATGATTGTTTTAGATGGTTGACGTGGTGTTACTCGTCACCACTTTGAATTAAGATCAGTCAACGATGCTTACTAAGTACACAAGGCTCCGTACTCATCGTTGCTTTTTTTTGCACCTTACGTGCAGGTATCGATTCGACGACCTCTGGGTATTGATTCCTGTGGTTCCTTCTGTGTTAGCATCTTTGGAGATTTGGGGTAGCTGCTATTGTTTTCAGAGACTACTGAAATCTTCTCTAACCTTATCTTTATGCATTTTTTGCATTTGAGATACTCAAATTTTTCGTTGATTTTCGTATTTAGTGGTTTGTATTAATGCCTACCAGATCTGGAATTATCTATATGTTTTAACTATGATACTACTCTGTTAATCTTCTTTTGAGATTATTCAGGATTTGTTATGTTCGTATTTTCTTCCGCTTCTATGCATTTGAGCTGTTGTGTTTGGAATTGGGTTCTTGGCTTACCTATCATGGAGGGTTGGATCGTGCCATCACGATCCCGAATTTGAGCAGTGACAGATAATAAATTTGTTATTGGTGGTGAAGAGAAAAGAATATGTGGTGATGGTGGTAGCGAGCTGACATCGTATATGATGCATCTAGTTAGATGAGAGATGAAGTGAGTAGGATGGTTTATTGATGAAGAAGATATAATCATCGAAGGATCTTACTGGTTAATCAGGGATTAATAAGTGTAAAATACAACTAATAAAAGAGAAAAAGGAAAAGAATTTTAAAAATTAAATTTATAAGATATTTGACATGGCGTTGATGTGGCGGGTGAGTGTAAAATACCTCCCGCCATGTGACTGGTTGAATGTGTGTCAGGGTGGAGCTAAATTCACTTTTCGATAGTACAGGTATATTTTAGATCACTTTAATATTTTAAATATATCTTCGACTTTTTAGATGTAATTTAAGGTAATTTTAATGTCTTTCCCGGAATATCTGATTATTAATACAAGATAAAAAGTTGTAAGACCAAAAATGTTCATATAAAACTAAAAAGATTATTTGCACTACGATCAAAACTTTTATGTATAGGAAAATAAAAATATAAATTGCACAAAAGAATATAAAAATATACTCCGTCCGTTCCATTTACTCGTCTCAAATTTTTTAATTTGATTTCTCATTTTACTTGTCATTTTTCATTAATCAAGATAGGACAATTTTTTTCCCTCTTGTACTCTTAGTACTAATTGTTTTTTCTCCAAATTAAAATGTAAACATCATTTAATAGAGATACTATGGTAAAATAGCCATATTATTAATTGTTTTTCTTAATTAATGAGTAATGTTAAATTGGGAGGAGTAAAATGACACCGATGGAATAACATGTAAAGAATTTATTATTGAAAGTTGGGAAAAGCATACACAAATTAACTTAAAAGTTTCACAAAAATGCTTAGAGAATTTATTTTGTTTTCTTCCTCTCAAATTCATCTTCCGACACTTTTTTGCCAAAAGGTAGAGGAACGTATACACATTACCTTCTTTACTTATTTTTTTTTTGAACATTTCATGAAGAAAGTAAACAATTTTATGAAACCAAACAAGAAACAAGTTTCCTCCATTACTTGATAAATTTGAGAAGAAAACCAAGTATCTGTCTGCATATGAAACCAACAAATTTTCTCCTTTTGTGCACTCCATACATACACTCCAGTTACCTCTGTTTATGCACAAGAAGAGAAACACTTCGTTAAGCTGCGATTCATACTCGACCCGTCTCTTGTTGAAGTGCTTATTGGTCATACTCATAGTGATAGCAGTTGGACTTGTGCTCCAGAACTCGTTGTCGAGCCTCTGCACAAAGAACTCAGTCCTTCAGACAAACCAACGCAAGTATCAAGTCTAACAGAAATTTGAGGGTCTATTCATAACAGAAAAATATTAACTATAATGGAAATGATTCTTGTTCAAAATAACAAAGATCATACACGTTATTCTACTTAAGAATAGACAAGGCCCTCTTAAACAAAGCTCATTCAGCAAATCAGTTTCTCCGGTAGCAGCAAAATTAGCATCTTAAACTGCTTACACTTTTGCCAGGCATACATAATTCCTTTCATCAATATTACTCTAAAGTGAAAGAACATAGGTTTAGCCTTTGTAGATAAGTAAAAGAATAAGAAGATCGTTTGCATCGAAAAAAAATACAAGGTTACTTGGGAAAAATTGGCAAGAGTACCCACTTCTAAAATTATTTTGCCATTTACCCACTAAAATTATTTTTGATTTAATTCTTAGGGTTAGGGTATAAAAAGTTGAAAAAAGTTAAAAAAAGTGGGGTCCACAGGTGGACCAACGAACCATTTCATCATTTTTAAAACTTTGCAAATTTAATATAATACAATAGCACCCTCCACTTATTTCAATATCCGAAAAAACCCTCTCTCTCTCTCCTCTTCAATTCTCTCAACTCCCGCTTAAGAAACCTTCATTCCAAAATTGTCATTTTCATTTCTTCTTCTTGTCTAGCAGCTAAGGGGTCGTTATTGCTTCGTAAGGTTAGTTAAAATCAAGTTGCGATCATTTCTAGATTCATTTAAACGGGTTTCTTTGCTAATCGATTTGTAGTGATGTGGGAAATTTAAATGTTTTTCAAATTTGGTTGATTAAGGAGTTTTGATTTAGTTCTGGTTTTGTTTAGCAAAAAAGTGTTGAATGGTGGGATAATCGTTATTTGAAGAGTTATTTTGGCATTTTGATTCGAACAACGATCTGCTTCTGTTTGTAGACTCGTGGTCTATGAAATCAGAATGCCCTATATTGAAATCAATTTTTAGGCGTATGAAATTATTTTAAAACATGGTTACTGAAATAGTGGAAATTGAAAGATTAATAGCTAATTAGTTTGATTAGGCCCGTTAGTTTGAATTTTACAAATTGTTGTGTTTTGATATTACATGTTAGATTTTGGTTCCAGTTATTGATGTGTGTAGTGAACTGATTGATGGTGGAAGAGTTATTTTGGCATTTTGATTCGAACAGTGACCTGCTTCTGTTCGTAGACCCGTGGTCTATGAAATCGACCCGTGGTCTATGAAATGAGAATACCCCTAGATTGAAATCAATTTTTAGACGTATGAAATTCATTTAAAATATGATGGTTGAAATAGTGAAAATTAAAAGATTAATAGCTAATTAGTTTGATTGGGTGCACTAGTTTGATTTTGATACTGCATATTGGATTTTGGTGGGGTATTTCTTAATTTTTTTTGGGGGTAAGGTAGGGTTGTTTCATTTGAGCATTGATTTATTTCTGTTGATAGACTTGTGGTCTATGAACTGAAAATGGAAGATTTGTTCTGCAGGTGTAGATTGTGTTGAAAATGGGTAAAAAATACATCCTTTCTAAACGCAAAGCCAGTACCATTTCTGATTCTGCTGGTAGCAGTAGAAAAAGAAAAGTTGAGGCAGTTGGAAATGTCTCAAAAAGGAAGAAAAATAAATAGTTGGTGTCTGAATCAGATTCGGACTTAAAGGACATAAGTGACTACGCCGATCTGGTGATGATGTTTCCAAGCATAGTGCTAGTGGTGACAGTAAAGAGAGCGAAGATAGTATAAGAAACAGTGATGATGGGGATAATGATCCCTTGTCCATGCCATCTATTTCAAGGTTCATTTCCATGGAGGGGTATGACCTTCGAACGATAATGGACGAGATCGGATCTTTCCTGGCAAAGATATCGGTCAGATCAAGAATGGCTGCTTATCGAGAATTCCAGCAAGTTCTTGTCGACCAAGAGTTGAAGAAAAGATTCAAGCGGTCCTATTTTGGACACCTAAGAAACCTACTGGAACATCTCAAGTTTAATGGGCAGTTGGTCCATTATTGCTGTTGTAATGCGTCAAGAATGATAAAATGCATCACGAGATGGCATTAACAAAAAGCCTGCTTGTTTTGGCTTGAAAGAGTTTTGTTTGATAACGGGGCTGAACTGTTCATCATACCCCAGTGAATAAAAAATGAAGAAGGTGTTAGCAAAGGGGGAGAATTTTTGCTTTAAGGTGATGAAAAATAAAAACATTATGGCGGCCAACTTGCTACACCTGATCAGAGGGAATAAGCTGATCGAGGACCAAAAATTTAACTGTTGTTTACTGTGGTTCTTGCACACCATGTTGCTTGCAAAGGATTCGACGAAGGTTGTCGACACGAAACTGATTCAAAGGGTCGATTCTTTGAGTTTTTTTGAGAATTATCCGTGGGAGAAAGAGACATTTCAACTGACCCTGGACTATCTAAAGAAGAAAAGTGATCTGAAGAAGCAGAGGAAAGTATTTGATGAGAAGCAGAAGGCATCCTATACTCTATTCGGATTTCCTTGGGCATTCATGGTATCTAGCATAAACCCTTTAGTGAGTTTATCGTAGATTCCTATTTTAGTTTTACTATGTCATAGACTCTGAGTTCTTTTTTCATTGATGTACTGCTTACATGTTTGGATCTACGAGGCCTTTCCTCATCTTGAAAAATTTGCTGGAAAATCAACGGATGAGCCCTTTCCTTTTCCCCGCATCCTCAGATGGCACGCTATAAAAAGTGACCAGATAATCAAAGGCGACCCGTTCAAGTACAAAGGTAAAGTTACCTGTCACGACCTGAACCAGGGCCTGGCCGTGACGAGCATTTCAAACCATGAAGGCCCGAAACACCCCTATCTGTCTGGTAATCATGCACCTAATTCATATGATCAAAGTAATGCGGAAGAAACACAATAATTCAGAAACATGGTCATAAATATGAAAAGAAACAATAACGGGGAAATAAGGTTTCCCCCAACATCAATCAACCTCTAAACAACTGTCTGCGAAAATCTCTAACAAATGACTGAGTCAAGTAACTGTATATAAACTTGGACAAGGCCCCCAGTAGACCCCAAAACTAAATATACGATAAAAGAACTGCAGGACATAAGACCTTCCGAAACATAGAAGGCTCACCACTTGTCTCTGCAACTCTGTCTGAATGATCTACTGATTCTCTTGACTCCTAGACTGGGCCTCTGAACCTGAGAGGTTGGAGAGGGGAGGGGGTCAGCACAAAAGTACTGGCACGTAGAGATATCAAAACAAAACATAATATTTTTACAAAATATAGTTAAGAGCCATTATAAAGTAATTTTATATCAAATCATTTGAAAACACATGGGCATAATGCAATAGTTTCTCAACAACAATGAAATGCAACTAAGCTAGGTGGAATACCTTACATAATTTACACCAACTGTCAAACCTCGATTGCCGCCGAGATTAGAGTATAAGTGAGGGAGAGACACACAAGATCACGAAGCATGGTGTCTCGACCCAATGGTAGTGCCCAAGATCACTTAGCCCGGGCTCCTACCTATAGTCCCAATTTGGGAATGACATAAAGTCAAGTACACAAGATCACTTAGCCTGGTACCAAATTTCCATGTCGGCAAACATGGTTTCCAACGATGAGCCCTTACACTCAAATGCCTTCTTCGGGCATCCACCTATCTCATGTAAAATCAATGCATTCAAACTTTATTTAATTCAATCACGTATCATATTCTGTAGGGTATCGTCATACCCGACTTGAAAGTCATCAATATCACATCCACATATGCATAATCATGTAAAAACCAAGGTGCTTCATCATTTACAAGTGGTGAACAATAATTATTTCAAATTCATGCTCTCTTTTCTTGGTCACAATATGATATGGGGTATCAAGACATTATCATGGGAATTTGAAAGCAATTTATCATTCATATTTATCAAACTTCCATGGAAAATCTCTAATCATATATGCATGGTTTCAACCATTGAAGTATACAGGCAAACAATTCCCATGACATAAAGAAAAATGACTTAGAAATCATATTGAAAGTAAGTTGTTAGCATCTGATTGAAAACCCCCATTTAAAAGCATGCATGTTTATAAAAACTACACCCATGAGATTTTAGGATAACCCCACGTGCCTCGATTACTATGAATATTAGATGCTTCTCGAAGCCTACGTTGAGAGGATTTCAAATATGCAATTAGTTCCTAAAACCCTCGGTTGAATCTTGAGTTGCTTGGGTTTTTATTGTGAAACCCTAAGGAGAATCCTTGAGCATTTTTGATGAATGAAGGTGTATTTTGGGGCCCTTGGAACTGAATTTCGTGTTTTAGGGCTAAGTAAGGATGGAAAAGGACCATTTTGCCCCAAAAACGGAGTGTTTAATTCACTTGAATTCTTTACATAGGCGCCGCCCATTCCATCGCCTATGTTTACATAGGCGCCGCCTAGGCTATCGCCTATGCTTTCCAGTGTCCATGGGCGGTTGGTTAGGCGACGTATATCACTTTGAAAGGCCATAACTTCTTGCTCGGGTGTTGGATTTTAGCAAAATTGGTATCGTTGGAAAGCTAACTCGAATACCTATCCTTTGAAACATAGTAAGCTCCCTAATTCGACATATACAGAGAGTTAGGGTCGATGGAAGATGACTCAATTTACAACGTCCACTAAAACTTAGTCGATCAAAATAGTTTCAACTCGTCCTTGAGTTGAAGGACCTCTATGGTCTAAATTCAAGCTTGAATGGATTCACATGCTACACAAATAATTAACATGCTGCATTGGCATAGGATTTTATGGATTCGAGATTTATCAACACATCGAAATCATGGTCTATATTGTAGCCCAAAATGCGGGGCGTTACATTATCCCCCCTTAAGATCATTCGTCCCCGAATGATGATGCGGGACACAGACAGACACGATTTGAAGCATAATAAAGGACTAGGGAAAGATAAGATAGGAATAGTACCTTCTGTCTCATCCTTCATCGAAGCAAAAAAATTGGGATATCTAATTCTCATGTCATCTTCTGACTCCCAAGTTGCTTCTTTGACTTTCTGATTCCTCCACAGTACCTTTACTGAGGTTATCTCTTTGATCCTCAGCTTTTGAACTTGGTGATCTAAAATTTTAACGGGCTCTTCTTTGTAAGACAAAGAGTCTGTCACTTTGATACCCTCTACCGGCAATACCAGAGAATGATCTCCAATGCATTTCTTCAACATGGATACATGGAATACCGGATGAACGGAACCCAAACTTGAAGGCAATTCTAGCTCATAAGCAACTGTACCAATCTTTTTCAGAATCTGATATGGCCCTATATAGCTAGGGCTCAATTTACCACTTTTTCCAAACCGCATGACTCCTTTCATAGGAGAAACCTTGAGAAACACCCAATCACCAACTTCAAACTCTAGTTCTCTTCTCCGAACATCGGCATAGGACTTCTAACGACTCTGAGCAGTCTTGAGTCATTCTCTAATGATCTTCACTTTCTCCATCGCCTGATGAACAAGATCGGCCCATACAACTGAGTTTCACCCACTTTATACCATTTTATCGGAGACCTATATCTCCTCCCATACAAAGCCTCAAAAGGAGCTATCTTGATGCTGACATGGTAACTATTATTGTCAGAAAATTCAACCAGTGGTAGGTGATCTACCCAACTACCTTTGAAATCAATGACGCATGCCCTCAATATATCTTCGAGGGTCTGAATGGTATGCTTAGCTTGCCCATCCATCTGAGGGTGGAAAGCTGTGCTCAAATTCACTTGTGTACCTAAACCCTTCTGAAAAGATCTCCAGAACTGAGATGAAAACTGTGTACCTCTATTGGATATAATGGAAACTGGTGCCCCATGCAACCGAATTATCTCGTCAATGTAAATCTTAGCATAACCCTCTCCCGAATAATTAGTCCTCATAGGCAAAAAGTGGGCTGACTTTGTCAACCGATCTACAATCACCCATATAGAATCATATAGGTTTCGGGATCTCGGAAGTCCTGTAATAAGTTCATGTTTATCATCTTCCACTTCCATAAAGGCAGGGCTATCTCTTAGGAAGTACCACCTGGCCTCATGTGTTCTACCTTCACTTGTTGACAATTCAAACACTTGGACACAAAATCAGCTATATTACGTTTCATGTTATTCCACCAATACAAGGTTTTCAGATCATGGTACATCTTAGTAGAGCCTGGGTGAACGACATACCTCGAAGTGTGTGCCTCATTAAGGATTCTTTCCCGTAGCCCATCAACATTTGAAATGCACAACCTACCTTGAAATCTCAGAATACCATCACTACCAATTTCAAACGACATAACCTTTTCTTGACCCACATCTTTCTTGATTTGCATCAAGATGGGATATTCAACCTGCTTCTCCTTAACTTCAGCACAAAGGGATGACTTAGCTAACTCATGAACAATCACCCCTCCATCTTTGGAATCTAAGAGTCGCACTCCCAGATTTGCAAGGAGGTGAATATCCTTCACCATCTCTTTCTTTCTTTCTTCTATATGAGAAAGGCTGCCCATAGACAACCTGCTGAGGGCGTCGGCTATAATATTTGCCTTTCCTGGATGGTAATGCAGACTCATATCATAGTCTTTCAAAAGCTCCATCCAAAGCCTCTGCCTGAGGTTCAATTCTTTCTGTAAGAAAACATACTGCAAACTCTTATGGTTAGTATAAATATCAACATGCACTCCATAGAGATAGTGCCTCCAGATTCTAAGTGCAAACACCACGGCTGCTAACTCCAAGTCATGAGTGAGGTAATTGCGCTCATGCACCTTTAATTGCCTAGATGCATAAGCTATCACCTTACCACGCTGCATCAATACACAACCAAGTCCTACATGGGACGCATCACAATAAACCACAAAATCATCTACACCCTCGGGAAGGGTCAAAATAGGAGCAGTAGTCAGCTTGTCCTTCAACTTCTCAAAACTATTTTCATATAAGTCAGACCACACAAACTCCATCTTTTTCTGAGTCAGTTTAGTAAGCGGAGAAGCTATGGAAGAAAAACTCTCTACAAACCTTTTGTAATACCCCGCCAAACCTAAGAAGCTCCGAATATCGGTTGGAGTCATGGGTCTGGGCCATTTTCTCACTGCTTCAACTTTCTTGGGATCCACTCTTATCCCATCACTGGACACAATATGCCCCAGGAAGGTAATAGCATCTAACCAGAATTCACACTTAGAAAATTTAGCATACAGCTGATGATCCTTAAGGGTCTGAAAAATAATTCGGAGGTGATTGGCGTGATCCTCTTTACTCTTAGAATAGATCAGAATATCATTAATAAATACAATGACGAACAAGTCAAGAAACTGACGGAACACTTTATTCATAAGATCCATGAAGGCTGCAGGGGCGTTAGTTAGCCCGAAGGACATGACTAGAAATTTGTAGTGACCATATCGGGTTCGAAAGGCTGTCTTGGGAACGTCTGACTCCCTAACTTTCAACTGATGATAACCCAAATGAAGATCTATTTTGAAAAACACTTGGTACCCTGAAGCTGGTCAAAAAGGTTGTTAATCCTAGGAAGAGGATATTTATTTTTAATCGTGACCTTATTCAACTGGCGATTGTCTATGCACATACGAAAGGACCCATCCTTTTTTCGCACGAAGAGCACGGGTGCATCCCATGGGGAAACACTAGGATGAATAAAACCTTTGCCTAGGAGGTCTGCAAACTATTCCTTTAACTCCTTTAGTTCCGCGGGGGCCATTCTATATGGCAGAATAGAAATAGAACGAGTGTCTGGCAACATATCAATACCAAAATCTATCTCCCTATCAGGGAGTATCCCTAGGAGATCTTCGGGAAAAACTTCTGGGAATTCATTCACTATAGGGAATGACTGCAGAGGAAGATTTTCAACTTTTGAATTGTTTACTCAAATTAGATGGTACATACAACCTTTGGAGATAAGTTTTTGGGCTCTAAGTTAAGAGATGAAGTGACCTCTAGGTTCCACAGAACTCCCTGCCTATACAATTGGTGTCTTATTCGGGAAAGAAAAAGTGACCATTTGGGACCTGCAATCGAGTATGGCATAGCACGAATGGAGACAGTCCATCCCAAGGATGGCATCAAAATCTATCATATTAAGTTCTATAAGGTCTGCCACAGTTCCCCTACTATGAATAGACACGATACAATTTCTATACACCCTTCTAGCAATAATAGAATCACCTACTGGAGTAGAAACAGAGAAGGGTTCTACAATAACTTTGGGCTCAAACCCGAAACCAACAGCCATATAAGGGGTCATATAAGATAACGTAGACTCGGGATCAAGCAATACATAAACATTACTAGAAAAGATTCATAACATATCGGTGATAACATCTGGTGAAGCTTTCACCTCCTGGCGGTTAGTCAAAGAATATAACTGGTTGCGACTGCTCCCGGTAGCTGAAGGTGCACCCTTAGGAAGAGGAGTTGTGGAGGTGGCTTGGGACTTATCCCCTCCCGCATTTCCTCCAGCAGAAGGACAATCTCTCTGAAGGTGACCTGTCAAGTATAGCAGTTTCTCCCCTCAAACCAGCACTTTCCTAGATGATTCCTTCCGAAAACCTCGCACTGCAGATAAGAACGACGCTGCTGGGCTACACTGCCCTGAGACTGTGTATGTAGAGCTTTGGATCCATGAGGAGTCTGAAAACTCTGATTTTGTCTGTCTATCAGTGGTCTGGGTGCTGGGGCGCTGGCTGCTGACTGTGCATTATTCAAAAACTTCTTATTCTTCGACCACTTATTACCCCAGTTACCACTCTACAACTGACTCTGTTGCTGGTCCGTAGATCTAGCTCTCTTAGCCTGTCTGTCTTTCTCTCTAGATTCAATAATCTTTTTCTTTTTCTTCTTCTCTTCTTCCTGCTGCATATGAACGGTCAGTCGAGCAAAGTCTAACTCCTTATTCAACATAGACCCCTGGCACTCAAGTACCAGGTTATCAGTAAGGCCAGATGCAAATTTCCTCATCCGGGCTCTCATATTACTAGTCAACTCTGGTGCATAGCGGGCTAGTTTATTAAACTTCAAAGTGTACTCCTGGACACTCATACTATGCTGCTTCAGATTCATAAACTCTTTCGCTTTGGTCTCTCTCAACTCCAGAGGAAAGAATCGATCAAGGAAAGCTTCCACAAATTAGCCCTAAATTATAGGCTCAGCACTCTCACCTTTTGCATCTTCCCAGTCGGCATACCACTGATTCGCAACGTCCTTTAGCTGATAGGTTGCTAGTTCTGTCCCTTCAACCTTATCCACATGCATCACCTTAAAGATCTTTTCTATCTCATCCACGAACTCCTATGGATCTTCCGCTACCTTGGTGCCAGTGAACATAGGTGGGTTCATCTTCATGAAATGTCCAACTCTAGTAGCCTCAGATGTAACAGATGCAGACCCAACGTCTTCTGATCATTGAGCTTGGTTAGCTACCAACTGTGCCAGTATATGAATAGACCGTCTGAATTCTGTATTTGAAATATCTCCCTGAGCAGTTTGGGGATGGTTAACATTAGTCCGTAGAGCCTGAGGCAGACTGGTCGGGATTGGAGGGACTCTCGGAGTAGGGATAAATTTTGGAGTGTGAGCCCTGTTATGGGTCCGCATCCCATGGGTGGGACGGACCTCATCTGCCTAAGCATTCTGATCGATGATATGACGTGGAGGAATAACTATATTTCTGAAACACAAGTAATCATTGATTAGGGGATAGTTCAGACTCTGAAGCACGAACTAAATCACAAAGAAGGGAAACATTTCCTAAACGCCTAGTAGCCTCCTGCTTATAAGTGTGGCGCGCTATACACCCATAAATAAGACTTTACCCGATGTAATTTTGTAGGGACCCTGGGACCATGAACCATGCTTTGATACCAAGTTTGTCACGACCCAAACCAGGGCTTGGCCGTGACGAGCATTTCGAACCATGAAGGGCCAAAATACCCCTATATGTCTGGTAATCATGCACCTAATTCATATGATCAAAGTAATGCAGAAGAAACACAATAATTCAAAAACATGGTCATAAATATGAAAAGAAACAATAACGGGGAAATAAGGTTTCCCCCAACATCAATCAACCTCTGAACAACTGTCTGCGAAAATCTCTAACAAATGATTGAGTCAAGTAACTGTATATAAACTGGGACAAGGCCCCCAGTAGACCCCAAAACTAAATATAAGATAAAAGAACTGCAGGACATAAGTCCTTTCGAAACATAGAAGGCTCACCACTTGTCTCTGCAACTCTGTCTGAATGATCTACTGATTCTCTTGACCCCTAGACTGGGCCTCTGAACCTGAGAGGTTGGAGAGGGAAGGGGGTCAGTACAAAAGTACTGGCACGCAGAGATATCAAAACAAAACATAATATTTTTACAAAATATAGTTGAGAGTCATTATAAAGCAATTTTATATCAAGTCATTTGAAAACACATGGGCCTAATGCAATAGTTTCTCAACAATAATGAAATGGAACTTAGCTAGGTGGAATACCCTACATAAGTTACACCAACTGTCAAACCTCGGTTGCCGTCGAGATTAGGGTATAAGTGAGGGAGAGATACACAAGACCACGAAGCATGGTGTCTCGATCCAATGGTAGTGCCCAGGATCACTTAGCCTGGGCTCCTACCTATAGTCCCAATTTGGGAATGACATAAAGTCAAGGACACAAGATCACTTGGCCTGCTACCAAATTTCCATGTCGGCAAACACGGTTTCCAGCGATGAGCCCTTACACTCAAATGCCTTCTTCAGGCATCCATCTATCTTATGTAAAATCAATGTATTCAAACTTTATTTAATTATCATATTCTATAGGGTATCATCATACCCGACTTGTAAGTCATTAATATCACATCCACATATGCATAATCATGTAAAAACCAAGGTGCTTCATCATTTACAAGTGGTGAACAATAATTAATTCAAATTCATGTTCTCTTTTCTTGGTCACAATATGATATGGGGTATCAAGACATTATCATGGGAATTTGAAAGCAATTTGTCATTCATATTTACCAAACTTCCATGGAAAATCTCAAATCACATATGCATGGTTTCAACCATTGAAGTAGATAGGCAAACAATTCCCATGACATAAAGAAAAATGACTTAGAAATCATATTGAAAGTAAGTTATTTGCATCTGATTGAAAACCCCAATTTAAAAGCATGCATGTTCATAAAAACTACACCCATGAGATTTTAGGATAACCCCACGTACCTCGATTACTACGAATATTAGATGATTCTTGAAGCCTACATTGAGAGGATTTCAAATATGCAATTAGTTCCTAAAACCCCCGATTGAATCTCGAGTTGCTTGGATTTTTATTTTGAAACCCTAAGGAGAATCCTTGAGCAGTTTTGATGAATGGAGGTGTATTTTGGGGCCCCTAGAACTGGATTTCGTGTTTTACGGCTAAGTAAGGGTAGAAAAGGACCATTTTTCCCCAAAAATGGAGTGTTTAAGTCACTTAAATTCTTTACATAGGCGCCGCCCATTCCATCGCCTATGTTTACATAGGCGCTGCCTAGGCTATCGTCTATGTTTACATAGGCGCCGCCTAGGCTATCGCCTATGTTTACATAGGTACCGCCTAGGCTATCATCTATGTTTACATAGGCGCCGCCTAGGCTATCGCCTATGCTTTTCAGTGGCCATGGGCGATTGGTTAGGCAATGCATATCACTTTGAAAGGCCATAACTTCTTGCTCGGGTGTCGGATTTTAGCAAAATTGGTATCATTGGAAAGCTAACTCGAAGACCTATCATTTGAAACATAGTAGGATCCGTAATTCAACATATATAGAGAGTTAGGGTTAATGGAAGCTGACACAATTTACAACATCCACTAAAACTTAGTCGATCAAAATAGTTTCAAATCGTCCTTGAGTTGAAGGACCTCTATGGTCTAAATTCAATCTTGAATAGATTCACATGATACAAAAATAATTAATATGCCATATTGTCATAGGATTTTATGGCTTCGGGATTTATCAACACATCAAAATCATGGTCTATATTGTAGCCCGAAATGCGGGGCGTTACATTACCGAGGTATGAACTTAGTTTTTATTATGCAATAATAATAATACTATTGTATCGAATGTTATGTAATTGTTAAATGATATTTTGTAGAATATGCACCCGTACATCATCCCTAGTCTTCGTGAGACAAAGATGGATTACATGATTTTCTTTGATCTATATACGGATGAGGTGAAGAATAACGTCCTCGATGGATTAAAGAAAGAGTTTGAAGAGGTAACTATACTTATTTCAAATGAGGACAGTGATGATGTCGGGGATTTGAGTGGTAACCCCGTTGAAGTACGCATTGGTGATGATGATTCTCTGAGAACCTCTAAAGATGTAGCAGGCACCTCATCCCCTGGGGATCTTCATAAGCATGTTACTGTTACTCGAGAAAGCAGTGTTGGATATTGCTGCCTATATTAAAGAGAAAAGACTGAAGAAAAAGGAAAAAGATGAGTGATAATACAAGCAAGGTAAGTTCATTCAATCAATAATTGATGTTGTTAATGAATTTTCATCTTTAAATATCAGTAAAACTTTGTAATATGATGATACAATGAATGTGGACCTTCGTGAATCAGAGAGGAATGAATAAGGAGAAAAAAGGAGCAAAATAGATGAATTGGCCTCTATTGTGGTGGGAGAGAAAAAAGAAGAAGAAAAGAAGGATAGAGAAGAAGAAATGAAAGATGATATGTGCCAAGAAGAAAGTCCAAAAGAAGCAGCTACAGAAGCAGAAGAAAAAGCTGAAAAAGAAGCAGCAGTAGATGTTGGGAAAAAAATATAAGAAGGTGAAGAAGCACCAACCGAAGAAAGTCCAAAAGAAACAACTACAGAAGCAGAAGAAGAAGCTGAAAAAGAATCAGCAATAGATGTTGAGAAAAAAAGAAAAGAAGGTAAAGAAACACCAGCCGAAGAAGTACCAGCTACTGCAGATGCTGAAATAGAAGGAGAAGAAGGCGAGCATGAAGAAGCAGCTGCAACTGCTAAGAAAAAAAGAGCTGAAGCTGACTGAAAAGACGTGGTCATGGATATCGTAGGTGAAATCAACAGTAACATTTGTGTTGATGAGGAAGACAGGGAAAAAGACATTGGAATGCTAATATTGTTAATGTGTTGTTGAATGATCAGTAGCTATGATCGGGCAAATATTTTTTTATTTGACAAGTATGAAAGTTTAAGGATCTGTTGGTAGGATATTATAAACATTCTTTTATTTTATGATAGTGGTTATGATTCTGCACTGAATCTGTTTCTATCAAACTGATTAGTGGCATGACCATTTGAATATGCAGGGTGTTGTCATAGTTGATACAATTATGGTTGATGTCGTAGAATGCATACTTAATCTTTCGTATACTGCATGTATGGTCTAATATTACCATGCTGGTCAGTTTTAAGTCGACGTGTTGTTTGATCGACCATGATTCTATCAAAAATAGTATTAACATTATAGAAAAATAGAAGTATTATTATTTATTCAATATCACTACATCCATGTTACACCTTTTCAAAGAACGAATACTAGCATTATAGCATATAACATCATTTTTAGACCATTCTCCCTTTCTTCGGTCAAAATTAATTTTTGTTTTAGTTGATCCCTCTCTATTTTGGTGTCAAGTAGCAATACTTTAAAGTGATACCTCAGTTCTTCGGCTTCTTTGAACAAAGTCATAAGAAAATCTTTATTTTCTTCGCATTGTTGGAGCCTTTGTAGTAGATTAAATTTTGCCAAGCCTTGAAAATTTGATGTCTCGGGTCCCGAACTCAACGTTGATGGCTTGGTTGGAGGTGATAGCTCATCAATCCATTTAAAAAACAATCATGTGCTATTATCCTAGAAAAAATAATAATTACATAACGACTAACTTAACTTCATAAAAAAAATACACATAGCTCACCTTCACAATTGCACAATTATAAAATTTGCGATTTGGATTGAGTCCGTGAGTGTCTTCCTATGGACAGCCATATTCCCACAATGACAATTAGAATATTTTTAGAATTAGATGTTTGAGAGGCTTGAGACATTGTAGAATTTTAACAAACAAAACAAAGCGAATGAAATAAAGTAATGAGGGATGACCGACCTTATATATGAAATAAAAATGTAGTGTTGACACTGATGGATTATAAAAGTAGCCGTTTATTACCGTTGGAGCAGTAATTTTATTTTTTGAACTGATGGTGGCACTTAATAGACCATAGTAGATCATGACCTATGTTATCCGTCGATTTGTCTAGTCTACCGTAGACTTATACCTTCTATAGTGCATCGATTGATCTTCTGATTACATAAGTATGCATAATCATGTAAAAAATATACTTGTGGTTTCAGGGTCCATCGATTAGACTGGTCTACCATAGACTTATACCTTTAGATGTGCATAGATTGATATCATAAGTATGCGTAGACCACGTTGATCGATGTGCACTGCCATAGGCCATCACTTGGATGTAGTTAAAAATTGAATATATAAATTAAAAATAAATGTAGTGTTGATTTCTACACATGTGAGTAAGTGTAAACAAGACACAAAATCATATTAGATCTTGTACAAAGTGAATTAAGGAGTGTGTGGATGGGTAGTGGTTGAATGTTCAATGTGCTAAGAGTAATGTTTGTTAAAGCACAAGTATGTATTAAGGATATATATTGTATTGAGGATGATGATTGTTCAACCACTATCCATTCCACACACTATTTTGATTTAGGGGTGGTGATGGAAGGAGTATGTGGAATGTGTAGTCATCAAATACAATATATATCGTTAATACATACTTGTGCTTTGACACACATTACTCTTAGCATATTGAACATTCAACTACTACCCATTCACACACTTCTTAATTCACTTTGTACAAGCTCTAATATGATTGTGTGTCTTGTTTACACTCACTCACATTTGTAGAAATCAACACTACATTTATTTTTAATTTATATATTCATTTTTTAACTACATCCAAGTGACGGTCTATGGCAGTGCACATCGATCAACGTGGTCTACGCATACTTATGATATCAATCGATGCACATCTAAAGGTGTAAGTCTACGATAGACCAGTCTAATAGATGGATGACATAAGCCATGATCTACTACGGTCTATTAACTGTCACCACCAGTCCATAGACCAGACTAATCGATGGACCCTCAAGATTATCTATTTATTTTAATTATTTTATTCCACCAGCCACAAAATATGTTATTATCTGTCTAAATCATTTTTAATTTAATTATTTTGTTCCACCAACCCCAAAATATGTTATTGTCTATTTAAATTATTTTTATTTTAATTATTTTATTCCATCAGCCCCAAAATATGTTATTGTCTGTTTAAATCATTTTTAATTTAATTATTTTGTTCCACCAGTCCCAAAATAAGTTATTGTCTATTTAAATTATTTTTAATTTAATTATTTTGTTCCACAAGTCCTAAAATATGTTATTGTCTATTTAAATTATTTTTAATTTAATTATTTTGTTTCACCAACCCCAAAATATGTTATTGTCTATTTTAATTTAATGGGTGACACATCGACTCACATTGTCTACGATCGACTACTATACAAGGTCGATGAAAGACGGAGTATGAGATTCATGATAGACTATATATCGCTTTTTACAGAAACTTAAAATTAATCAAGTCAAACTACAGTACTATTAATTGAACGAGACATAAATATTTGAAATTTGTGTTTGTATAGAAGAATAACCTCCACGAGAAAAGAAATGAATCATAACAAATGTGGTAAACATAACGTTCAAATTGAATTTGTTCATTAAACTAAAATTGAAACTTATATTAAACTTGTCATTGCATTACTTGATAAAATTTACAGCAAAAAGGGGAAAATGGAAGAAGCTTTCTTCTAAAAAAGTCCTACTAAGAAAGCTTCTTCAAAAATGAGAAAACTAACAAAAACTTAACAACATAAACAAAAAAAACAGTGAACTAAATTATGGGGATGATGGGAGGTGATGTAGTCATTGCTGTCCATTCTAAGACGCTCCAGAATTGCTCAGAGGAAACAAGCAATTCGTCGGAGCTCACTCTCCAAGTAATGATGGTCTTCTCCTAGCCCATAGAATAGTCGATCAAAATTATTTCAAAGTAGGAACTTGTCTGATTGGGCGAAGGGCAATTCTGCGACCAGGCATGATTTCTGGTGTTTTGGGGAAGAAGAAGAGGCTTTCTGATGTTTTGGGTTTAGAAACAAGTGAAGGGTTACGTAGAAATAGGGCCTGTACTTATAGACCTATAGATGACGTCTTTTCATATATCGAACCAATGGTCAGTAGATGCGTGTGGGAATAGAAAACATTTGGTTTGCATATACCTACGGTTTTTCTTGAGAACAGACATGTTTGCAGCTTTTAATTAATTGGGAACAGGAAATAATGATTCAAAGTATCTATTAAAAAGATATGGCGGTATAAATACCTACATAGCATCTTTCATGATTAATCATATAACAAATATATATTATTTAATAGACCGCATTAAATATATACCATAGAATGTATGTAGTCTATCATAGACAAAGATTTAAGTCGATAACAACTGAACGTTAAATTCTAATGAAATGTACATTTATACACCAAAATAGCAACTTACAACTGAAGAAAAATAAAGCCTTTCCTTGATTTGTTGTCCATGCTACACGTGGTTCTTTTGTGCCTAGATTTCTTACACATTGAACACCTATTCCTCCTTTTGGACTTGAACATCTCACTGAAGCCCTTAGTGCATTTGACTTTCTTCCTTCCGAGTTTGGGATCGTAGGGGGGTGGAGAAATTTTAGTGTCTAACAATTCCTGTGGCATATTCCATTCGGCCCCTGGAGGGACAACATTAATTGCTTCCGAGTATGCGAGTAGGTAATTTGCAGCTTTATAAATTGATGAAGAGTACTCGTAGATGAAGTTTCCATAACCTACTCCATCGCCATACTTTACTTGCAAAGCTGCCATTGCATGTTGGCACGAAATTTTCACCAAGTCAAATTTTCGACAAGAACAACTCTTCTCCAAGAGATTGACCTTGGCAGTAACATGATGTGTGAGCTGACGCTAACATTTTTAAGGCTTTTAACTAAGAATAATTGTAAGTTTTTGATTATTTTACTTTGATATTGCAGTAAAAGTCATAATGCAAGGGAAATTTAAGAAAATGGAAGCAAAAGAGCTGAAAACTCATACAAGAGAACTGGAAGTGTGGCTGCCGACATTCCTGATAAGTCGTCAGCCCTGTGATAAGTTATTAGAAATCACATCAGGTGTTGTAGTGTTAGAAGGATTAAAGTAAAACTGTGACGACATTTCTGACATGTCGTCACAACTGTGATAAGGCATCAGAGTTGCCGTTAAGTATAGGCAGAGAATCAAATTTTGAAGGAAGAAGTAACGACATTTCTGATATGTCGTCACGTATCTGATAGGTCTTCAAGCTTTGTCGTCAGTTAAATCAGAAGATGCCAAGAATGATGGAGGTCCTGACGACATTCCTGATAAGTCGTCAGGACCTTGACACACTGTCACAAATGCCGTTACCTATTTCGAAGGATTTTCTTAACATTGTGATTTTATTTTTTTGTTTAGAATTAACTATAAAAAACAATGTTTAGGGTTTTTATAGGGGGTCAACACATTGAGTTTTGAGATAACATATTTTGATATTTCTCTCTCTCTACTTTTGACTTAAAAAAGTAAAATACTTTGAAGAGATTATTATCAGTATTTTGAGATTTCCTTTGTGATCTAATCTGTGATTCACTAGTTATTATTCATCTTTGTAAGTTTATCTTTCAAATTATAAATTTAATTATGTGTTTCGTTTGTTGCATCATGAGTGGCTAAATTCCATTAACCTGAGTTATGGGATCTAGGGTTAGGTCTTGATAAGGTGCTAAGTGTTCAAGATTTAAAAGGTGGTAGGATTTCTTGATGATTCTGAAGCTTTAATTAATGTCTGTTGGTTGCAAACAGTAGACACACCTGCTTTGATTTGCTTGAGAAAGAAATCAAATATAGTAGGAAGTGAATTATCAACAGGGACTCAGAAATACATCATTTAATAATCAATGCTATAACAAGGTTGGTTAACTTGAGGTAAAATCTGGGCACCTAGAGGATTAGGGAATTAAATGCTTAAGTAGGTTGAGAGACATTTAAGCATAACATCGATAAAGATAGCTTGTTATCCTACCCACCATGAGAATCTTGAACCACTTTTAGCATCTGTCATGTACTGGAAGCCCTAGTGAACATAATTCTGGTTATTTCATAAACTCTTGATTTACAAACACTGGAACTAAAGTGACCAACAATTACTTGTTAATCTCAAAAACCCCCAATTTATCTTTTCGTATCATTTGTTTGAATTTAACTTGTAGCTATAGTTCCAAATTAGTTTAATCGCCACTCATATTGTTCCCTGTGGATTCGACCCCGACTCCAAAGTTGGATAAATATATTGACGACGACCGCCTTGCACTAAATTGAAGTGTAAGTTGATCGTTATCATAACACCATTGCCGAACACCGTGTACTGGTCGAGAATCCCATTTGGATTAGTCGCATACAAGGAATCGCTCGCACTCTTGTTATCCCTTAGGATTTTTTCCACACAAGGCACAAATATGTTCTTTTTACCATCGACATAGGCATACCGCTCCGTAAACTTTTCACCAATTTTTTTAGCAATTGAATTAAATATGTACGACACGGGGTACTCCCATTCATCCATCAAAACTGAGTTGAGCGACTTGGCAATGTTTGTGGTCATCACTTCATACCTATTGCCCGAGAAGTGTGCTCTACTCCATTTTACAAAACCAAGCACATTTTCAAGGACATGTGCTGTCTCGAGGAAATTATACTTTAATTCCTCAAAATCCTCGCTAAACTCATCAAGGGAATACGTCTTTACCGCGGCGTAGAATAGATAAAGATATTCTCCACAGTGTTGATTTACACAAAGTCCATGATGTGCATGACTGTATACACGGGAGAAGGCATTAGCGATGCTAATGTACCTGTCGGAGATGACCCATAGATTGGGTTCATCTTCTACGATAGACTTCAACTTCTGGAAGAAGAAAGTCCAAGAAGCATCATTTTCTTTATCGACAACACAAAAGGCAATTGAAAAGATGTGATTTTCAGTGTCTTGTGCAACTGCACTCAGCAACACGCCCCCGTACTTTCCATACAAATGTGTGCCATCGATGACAATTACCTTTCTTATGTCGGCATATCCCCGTATGCAAGCTCTGAATGCTAAGAAGTAGTAAGCGAATGATCTATCAATTTGGTTTACCATGATAGAGTAGGAAGACCCTGGATTCAACAACTCCACCATATGGAAAAAAATAGGCAAGCAAGCATATCCGTGCTTTGGTGTCCAGTGAATGATGTTCTTTGCAATTACACTTCCTTTCCAACACATCCAGTAGATTGCATGGCAATGCAACTCCTTGAACACAATCCTTTGAATTTCACTTATTCTTGGGCCCTTTCCATCCCGAAAATAATTTACACATAGTGAAACAATCAATTCAGATGACATTTTCTTGTGCTTGCGAGTGGCGTGTTCAACACCGCACGTGTACACCCCGACATACTTGTATATGTGAAATCTATCCTAGGTTTGATACTTCCTTTCCTGCAACAACTAGACACAACCAGGAGATAGACATTTCACCTTCAACAATTTGGTACAATTCTTCTCCATACGATAATCAAAAAACTGCCTCACCGCTACGCCATCTAGTAGCATTTTCATCTATTTCTTGTTAGCAAATGTTTGATCACGATAGAAATTAGTTTCGTCGGAGAAGGAACGTACTAATTGGGATCCCGTTCTACAGTCTTCTTTTGCATCTTGTAAGTCTGATAAAACGTCTTCCATATGCACACAGTCATCTTCCATATTCATGGGATGATCTCCATCGCTCTCGTAATCATTCAAATCATTGTCGACTGTCCGGAACTGAGGTGGGGACGGTGATGAATTCATCGGTCCTTCAAAGGACCTGTTGACTATATTTATCCTTAAAATAGGCCTAAAGCCATCTGCATCAATATTCATCATGTAGAGGGACACACGTGCATCATTATTTATGATTGTAGGATTCACCTTTTCCCTCAAATGCATTAGATAACAAATCACTACGTTGCTCGACGCGCAATCTAGATTCCCGCTCTGCTTTATGCTTGCAACCAATTCGTCGTATGAACTGTTGCGGTAAACAACAATGGGCAGTGTCACCTTGGTAAAAGATCTCCATTTCCAATCTCTGGGAGTATTCTAACATTCTCCCATAAAGTCACCTACAACCAGAACAAATTCTGCAACAGACATCCTAGAATTAACCTTTGGTCAACGGTAGATTAAGCTTAGGGTCTATGTCGGGATGTATGCACGATCGATGAATTACGATGACGGGTCGATGACTGCACAGATATCCGTATAGAAACTTGAAATTGCAAATATTGCTTCTAATCAATGGTCATTTGGTTTATGGAATAGAGAAATGAACTTGGAGTCGCCTCAGTTATTATAATGTACTTCTAAAGAGTTTTTAACTGATGTGACTGATTTAAAGCTTCTTAACAATGGAGGAAAGTGTGTTTGAGAAGATAACAAATTAATGGGGTAAAATGGATATAATATACGAGCTTATGAGGTTTGTGGACTGATTTAAAGCTGATCGCCAGAAAATAATGCTGGAAAGGACACCGAAATTGGAGCTTTTTTTGGAGGGAAAGAACCACCTTCTATTTTTAGCTTTTGAATTTTTTTATATATTTTTGGAAACCCATATATTTTATAATGGTGGATGATGGAGTGGGTTGAAGTGTATTATTAAAAACTTGGGGATGAATTTGTTAAGTTAGAAATATTGGGTTAAAGTGCAGTATTAAAAAGATTGTGGGTGAATTTGTTGAGTTGGATAAATTTGTGGTGATGTGGATTGAATAGGGTATTTGGCAAATTTTTCATAACTTTTTAATAAACCACAAAAGAGTTTTCAAAAGAGCCTTTTTGGCATACTTCCCCTCCTTACTTTATCTGTCCTAATTTATACAACGATGTTTGACTAGTGTCACGACCCAAATAGCCATGAGTGGCACCCACATTAATTTTCCTGTGGGAGAACCATCTAAATCAAGCTATTTCACAATCACTAAGTCAACATTAAGATGATATTATCATAGAATCAACATAATAACAATAATCCAGGACTAATCATTATTAATGCGGAAGTCAAAAAACTACTTACTAAAATCCCCAAGACCCGAAAGTCATCGTACAAGAACTATTAACAAAGATCATGTCTAAAGAGATATCCAAAATAAAGTAAATAAGCAATGTTTCATTGCCCGAAAGATGGAACAATAACAAATAAGATGACCCATGGAAGCCTGGAGACAGAGTGCTCACCCTTGGATCAAGATCTGCAATCAAATTCTAGAGGTCAGGCCGTGTTTGAGTCTCTGAAAAACTTTCTGCACTCAGCAAAAGAAGAGTACAGGGTAGTATCAGTACAAACCACTATGTACTGGTAGGTATTATAGGCTAACTCAACTTAATAACATGTACACAACATAAATCAAATAACAAGTAGATAGGCATCATCACATAACAAATTCTCAATAAATCATCAATACAACAATAACAGGTCAAACAGTACTCACAAATAAGTCACATAACCATCAAGAGTATCAACCTTACTGTAAACATCCATAAAATCAACACAAATATATACACACATGCTATGAGATTTATTTTTGCCTAAATAGTCATGACCTATAGGGAACAATCTATGTTCATGTATCATACCGGCATGATACCTGATCCAACATATACATATCTGTACCGGTGTGGTACCCGATCCAACAAACACATATCCGTACTGGCGTGGTACCCGATCCACCATATACATATCTATACCGGCATGGTACCCGATCCAACATATACATATTCGTACCAGCGTGGTACCCGTCCAACATATACATATCCGTACCGGCGTGGTACCCGATCCGTCATATACATATCCGTACTGGCGTGGTACCCGATCCATCATATACATATCCGTACCGGCGTGGTACCCGATCCAACATAAACAAGTAGTATAAATACCAAATTTACACTTCCTTACAACATACAACACGATGTAGCAAGTTTAAAAGTACACTTAAAGTCATAATAAAATTGCATTAAGTAAATTTTTTCATAATCATTAATACACGCATCAACATTTTCAAGCATGTATGAATACCAATCAACAAGTATCTAATTTAGGAGCATACACACAATTAAGTCGAGTCTAAACTCCAATTAAAATGTAAACTACCTCAATTGAAGAAATCGAATGGAAGCTACTTTGCAAGGGTTTTGTCCATCCGTAAAACCTCCGAGTGTTAAATTTGTTCAAATATATAATTCTCAAAAGAGTACGAATTTAATGACACCAGTTTATAAATTCTTACCCTAAAAATCTTAGACCTAAACGTCAATTTCTTAATCTCAAAACATAAAACAATTACAATATAAAAACATTAAACAACTAATATCGCAAACTGTAGCCTTCAGTTAACATAAGAAAACAATTATCTGTTTCTACATTGAAACCCATGATTCGCTTATCATGCCTTTCTATATATATATATATATGTATATATATATATATATATTTGTTTTTTCTGCCATTATCATGCTAATGATTATTGTAATTTACTTTTTTTTACCCAAACCAATGGCATCATCTACACGTACCAATTGGGTATACTGGACAACAACAATTCCACCTAAAGGAACAATAACCTTACCTGAAACAAATGTCTGCAATTAGTTATAGGCACTTCGTCCGCCTCCCTTTTTCTTTTTCCTCTTTTCTTCTTCTCTCGTGAACTCAATAACTGCTTGCCTCCTCTTTTCCCAATATCTGATCTTATTGTTATTATTATAATTATAAATATAATGAACCTTTTCCACTTAATTCGATTCTTATACATAGATCTCAATAAATAAGAAAATATTAACTTGGTCCATAACCATCAACTAAAATAATATTTAAAATACCCAATAGATTCTCGGATATTATTCGGAACCTCGAGAAAATAAGTCAAATAGTTACATTGACTAAAAAGTATATTCCAGACCTATTGAGAATATTATAACACTATAAAGGTTGATCATTTATCAGATTTAACTTTCTCTACTCAATAACCCCATTAATGACTTAAATTACTTTCGAACACCTCAAGAATTGGTACTACTCATCCCGTGAGTCATAATCCACGTATGCAATAAATGGAGAGCACTAAAATAGCAAAGATGAGAATTTCACAAACGCAATCTCCTTAGTCCTCAACTTACAGACATCTCTATCAAGAATAACAATAGATTCCTCTCCATAAGAGAGGTTTTCATCTAACAAGACCGAATCCCAGTGAATTATATAGTTACCATTACCATGAAACTTCTTTAACATAGATACATGAAACACGGGGTGAACTCCCGATAAACTCGGAGGTAATTCCAACCTATAGGCCACCGGCCTTACGCACTGAAGAATCTCAAATAGCCTAATATATCTAAGACTGAGCTTACCCCACTTCCTAAAATGCATGACACCCTTCATAGGGGATACCTTGAGCAACACTTGGTCACCCCCCATAAAGTGCATATCTCTAACTTTTCAATCCGCATACTCTTTTTGTCTGCTTTAAGCTGCTATAAGCTTCTCCTGAATGAACCTAACCTTCTCCAACGAGTCTCTCAACAAATCAGAACCCAAGGTCTCACCTTAAAAGCATTAAACCACCTAATGGGGGTATCTACACCTTCTTCCGTCGATACTCGAATGATAACTGTTATTATATGCAAACTCGGACAAAGGTTGGAACTGATCCCAATGACCTCCAAAATCCATCACACACACACGGAGCATATCCTCCAATAGCTGAATCATCCGCTTGGAATGCCCATCGATCTGAGGGTGAAAAGTTGTACTAAGGTCCAACCTTGTGCCCAACTCTTCACTCAACTTCTTCCAAAAGGTAGAGGTAAATTGAGTACCCCTATCTGAGATAGTAAAAATTGGGACCCCATGCAACCGAACAATCTCCTTAAGATAAATCTTGGCCAACTTTTTTGCATTATAAGTCACTTAAACTAGAATGAAATATGCAAACTTCGTCAGCCTACCCACAATAGCCCGTATAGTATAATACTTCCCTAAGGTCTTGGGAAAACCAACAACAAAATCCATAACTAGCCCCTCCCATTTCAATTTAGGAATGGGCATCCGCTGAAGAGTACCACCAGGTTTCTGATGCTCGTACTTTATTTGCTGACAACTATAACATTTAGCAACAAAATCAACTATGTCACACTTTGTTTGATCCCACTAGTAATGCTGCCTCAAATCACGGTATATCTTGGTTGAACCAGGATGTATAGAATAATTTGAACAATGAGCCTCAGCTAGAATAGTAGGAATCAAATCATCAACATGAGGTACACAAACTCGCCCCTTAATCTGCAACACACCGTCTCCTTCAAGAATGGCCTCCTTAGCCTCACCCTACAAAACCTTATCACAAATCTTGCTCAACTTAGCATCCTCATATTATTTAGCCTTGATTTGCTCAAAAAATATGGACCTTGCCTCAATGCTGGCTAAAATTCCTCCCCTCCGAGTCACCTTAAGTTGAACAAACTTGTTAGCTAGAATTTAAAGCTCTCTAGCCAACGGACGCCTGCTAGTATTCAAATAAGCCAAACTACCCATACTTTCCAACTTTTTGCTCAATGCGTCAGTGACCACATTAGCCTTTCCCGATGGTAGGCAATGGTGATATCATAATCTTTAAGCAACTCCAACCGTCAATGCTTTCTTAAATTCAAATCCCTTTGCATAAGCATATACTGTAAACTACATTGATCAGTAAATACTTCACAACGAGCTTCATACAAGTAATGCCTCTATATCTTAAGATCAAGCACCACAACAGCTAACTCCAAATCATGAGTGGGATAATTCTTCTCATTGGTCTTCAATTGCCTCAAAATGTAAGCAATAATATTCCTTTTCTGTATCAATACAACACCTAAATCAGAACAGGAGGTATCACGATAAATAATAAAATCCTTACCCTTTACTGGCAAGGCAAGAATAAAAGCGGTACTCAACAAGGTCTTGAGCTTTTGAAAGCTCTCTTCACACTCATCAGACCAAAAAAATGGTACATCCTTCTGAGTCAACCACATTATATGAGTAGCAATAGAAGCAAATCCCTTCACGAACCTGTAATAATAACTCGCTAAGCTAACAAAGCTACGAACCTCCGTCACTAAAGTAGGCCTAGTATAATTCTTAACCATTTTAATCTTCTGCGAGTCTACTATCACCTCTTCTTTCGAAACCACATGGCCCAAAAAAGATATAGAAGCCAACAAGAACTCACACTTAGAAAACTTTGCATAAAACTTTTTCTCTTTTAACAAACCCAATATAATCCTTAAGTGATTCTAATGATCCTCTTTACTCTTAGAATAAACTAGAATATCATCAATAAAGACAATTATAAAAGAATCCAAGTAGGGTTTAAATCTCATTCATCAAGCTCATAAAAGCAACTGGGGAATTAGTCATCTCAAAAGACATCAGGAGAAACTCATAGTGCCCATACCTAGTTTGAAAAATAGTCTTAGTAATATCGTTAGGCCAAATCTTAAGTTGATGATATCCGTACCTCAAATCAATCTTAGAAAATATGAATGCACCCTGCAACTGGTCAAATAAGTCATCGATATGGGGCAAAGAATACTTATTACAGATCGTAAATTTTTTCAACTGCCTATAGTCTATACACATATGAAGTCTACCATTTTTCCTCTTTACAAACAAGATAAGAGCACCCTATGGAGAGGCACTCAGATGGATAAAACCCTTACTCAATAAATACTGCAACTGAGCCTTTAGCTCTCTTAACTCAGTCGGAGCTATCCTATAGGGAGGAATAGAAATAGGATGAGTACCTAGCTCTAGATCAATATAGAAATTAATGTTACGGTCTGATGACATACCTGGCAAATATCAGGGAAAACCTTATGGAACTCACACACCATGAGAACTAACTCAATAAATGGGACCTCTATAGAAGTGTCCCAAAGATGCACTAGGAAGGCCAAACGACCTCTCCCAATTAACCTCTTTGCATGCATAAAGGAAATAAGTTTCATTGGAGAAAGACTATAATCACTCTCCCACTCAAGTCTATCTATTTCCAGCATAGCCACAGTCACTGTCTTAGCATGGCAGTCTAGTATAGAATGATATGGATACAACCAACTCATACCCAAAATTATGTCAAAATCTACCATGTTTAGAATCACTAAATATGTCCAAGTTTGATGCCACCAGTCTGAACGTCACTCCTACCAAGATGAGAACTACCTCGATGGGGCTAATTACCACCCCTACCTACCTGATGACCACCATAACCATGTGGGTGACCTTTACCATTACCACCCCTACCTACCTGATGACCACCATAACCATGTGGGTGACCTTTACCATTATCACTACCTCCCCTACCTATTGAAACTAGAGCTCTAAGAGCCTGTTATTGGATGGACTAACCAAACTGCCTCACATTAGGATGAAGCCTCTTAATGCAACCCACTCTGCCGCTCTCATAATATATACGATCCAAGGTAGGCCACTCAGCTAACGAAGATGAAGTGAGGTAACACCAAAATTTAAAAATGGCTGGCTAGCTCCTGACGGTACCAAATTCTCATGGGACCACCCACAGACACCGACATCGCTGACTACATAGGGCGGACAGAGTATCCCTGTGAACTCTGACCCCTAGAAAAAGAACTACTAAAACTACCTCCTCTGTGGGCCTTCTTTTCTGATGCCTTAGCATAACCTTCTTTTCTTACGCCCTCCACCTTCTTAACAAAATCAACCATCTCCTGGAAAGACCTATCTAGAGATGTCATCTAAAGAGCAAAAATCTAAAGACCTGTATTCAACTCTTTTACAAAAAGATAGATCCTCTCCTCGTTAGTTTTCATCAAGTAAGATGCATACCAAGAAAATGAATGAAATTTGGCCTCATAAAATGTAACTGACATGTTCCCATATATAAGATTAGCAAACTCATCCCTTTTATACCTCTCAAAGTATGAGGCATGTACTTTTTTAGAAAACCTGAGTAAAACTATTTCCAAGTCAAGGGAGGCAAAGCTGCACTCCTACACTCAACACAGGCCCTGTCACGACCTGAGCAGGGGCTCTGGCCGTGATAAGCATCCCAAAATATGAAGGACCGGGTGCCTCTTTCTATCTAGAAATCATGAATACCATTCACATACAATAAGAAGAAATGCAGAAAGTAAACAAAAGGAATCATGGTCTTGTTCTGAATTCAATTTACAATACTAAATGAAATCCATAAGTATCTAGACAACATCTACTTCTGTCTGCAAAATCTCTAATACATCAGAAATTAATAATTTGTCTAAAACTGGGACAAGGCTCCCAGTCGGACCCAAAACTAAAATGAAATAACAATGTTCTGAACAGTTCTTCCAAAATATAGAAGGCTCACCGATTGTACACTTCTGTCTGATAAATCTATGGCTTAGAAGAACCTCTGGACTGTGCCTCATACCCTAAAATATAAGGGTCAATACAGATGTACTGGTACATAGAAAAATCTAAAATAATGTATTTATATATAAAATAAATGAGAGCAATTTGTAAACAATTTATATATATGATATATGAAAAACACATAGGCACATTTAAAAGACTTTGAACAATGATTCTAAAAATCCATGACTCACTCTTTATCTTACTTCTGAAAAAGATGGTACACCCTACAATCTGTAATTCCATGGGCTATATGGAATCCATCCTTGACTCGGCAGCCTAGCCTCCAATCCAAGTTTGCCACAAGGATTGAAGTATCTATAAGGGGAGACACACAAGACCACACAATATGGTTTCATAATCCCCAATCAAATCAACATGTCATGGTAGTGCACAAGATCACAAAGTAGGGCTCCTAACCATTATCCCAATTTGGGATGACATGAATCAACATACACAAGATCATAAAGCATGGTACCATAACCCCGTGTCAGCAAATCATGATTTATAGCATTGAGTCTTTCAACTCATACTTTCTTCGGGTTACCACCTTACTCTCTTTAAGTTCATTTTTAGTCTATTCTAAACATGCATCTTTCTAAAATCAAATTCTTAAAATCCAAGTAAAATTTGTATTTTAGTCTGTTCTGAATCTCCTATGGCATTCATCTGTTTGGTATCGTCATATCAAGACTTGAAAGTCATGTTTTCTGAGCCATAAAATATCATATCACAGTCTCTTCTTTCAAAACATAAAGTTTGGACCACCATACTTCAAACAATTCAAGAAGATTTAGACTTCAAAACATTTATCAAGTTATGCTAAGATTCCTCTTTTCAACATTTCAACAAACATATGGTGGTCATAAAATTTGTGACAAAACATGCAATCTTCTTAGTAAAAATCTTTAACCTTTAACACCAAGTAAAACACCCTCTCTTCAATTAATATCCATAATCTAGTCATAAGCAAAATCAAGGCATTTATATTATGATCCCAATAATACATTTTGAATAAATCAAATCTTACGAAAACAAGATGTTTGTAAACAAGAGAGGAATTTCTAATAATTCATGCTCTCAATTCATCATTCAAACTCTTCAAACACATTTATACATATACTTATACTTGGTTATAAATCAATTTTGGGGAAAAAGCCTCAAGACCAAAACTTTATCAACAATACGGTTTCATAATACATAAATGTAATTGTAAATCCAAAACCCCTTCATAAGTTCATGATTTCTAAACATTTATTCATCATTATAACAATTTCACCATGCCCATGTAGTTTTAAGAAAATCCCACGTACCTTAAATTATAAGATTTGAAAGATGTAAACCGATTGTTGATCCATTTTCTTGAAATCTTGGCTTAAGAGCTAGGGTTTTATTCTTGGAAAGAGTGAGGATGATTTCACTTTGATGAGAATATGAATTTTTGGGGTTAAAGTGCTGTTTTGGGACTGAAATTCGATGTTTTGGACACTTGGGGTCAAGGAAAAAGGACCAAAGTGACTCTTGACCCTTAAGAAGCTAAAACTATAGGGGAATAGCCCCCGCATCGTGACCCCTAATTGGGTCAAGCAGCCCTCACTTCGCGGGGCTATTGCGACCCCTTACTGCCTCACATGAAAAATGACAACTTTTCACTCGGTTAGCGGATTTAGGCGAAATTAGTATCATTGGAAAACTAATTCGATTATCTAAAATTTGTTGGGTCTTAATCTGCCAAATTCTATATATATAAAAAGTTATACTCGTTCAAATATGACCCTTGTAAATCGAATATCCAACTTTGGATGAATGAAGGATTCTTAGCTCAACTTTGCTTTAAGAGATTTCTATGAACATATTTCACCTCATATACTATGAGAAAGATCATGACACATGAATTTAAATATGAACCATGGAATTAGAGATTATACACGTAGGAACAACGGTTTGGATTTCTAGCTCAAAAATGCGAGGTGCTACATTATCTCCTCCTTGGGATCATTCATCCCTAAATGATGGGTATGGACTTGCTGAAGCTCTAAAAGGGTAGAATAAAGAATGAAACCTTGCATTGAATATTTTTCCTTAACTAAATATACAAGAGCATCAAACGAGCTTCATGATAACCCTTAGTGAAACATGTAAGCACAAAATATGAGATTACGAAACTTGATGTTGACATGATCTTGGCATGTGTTTTATGACACATGATCAACACATTGTGAGACATGACTTTTCCTAAGAATCCTCGTCCTAATTAAGATTGGTACAAGACATGAGATGAGATTCTCGTGGGACATAGAAATAGGAACATTCTCTATCTTACAAAATACAACAAAAAGACTTGAACTTAGAAACACTACTCATCTATGCCCCAAATAATAAATTACACACCTCATCATTTCCAACTTATAATTTCTCCATCACACATCTAACCACTAGAGATTGAGTCCTACTGTATAATACTCCTATGTTGAAGCCTAGCTCAGAGAATAGAGGTGCTAGCTTAAGCTATGAGACCTTGTACTCTACACCCCATTAAGAAAATTACTTCACCTTATCACTATTGTCAAACACACTTGAGTTTTAAATCAAAGAGTACTAACCGTATAGCACGTTGGTTTGTGTTTTCATCAATCACTATTGTTGGACAGTAAATTTTTCGAAGACGAAAAATAAATAATTTGAGACAAGGAAAATATTGCAACAATCAATTTATTGATTTCAATATGTAAGTGTTACAATCTCTATAAATCATCTGATTCACCTTTTCAAATATAAATTCAAGGGCTTAAAGCTTGATCTTGAATTTGAACTTGATTTGTTGATTTGAGGGACTTGATCTTGACTTGTGCTTGAATTCAAGGGTTTTTGAGCTTGTTCTTGAATATTGTGGTCTTGATCATGAATCTTGATGAACTTGATTTGGATGCTTAAGATTTTAGAGAAATTACGGTGTTTGATCCATGAGCTTTCTCTTGCTACTTGTTAGAATTTTGGGGCCCCTTTTCTGAATTATGAGACCCCTATTTATAGTTGTAGGAAAGGAAAAGTCATGATGAATATGGACTTCCTTTGACCAATCAGATTTAAGTGATGTGACGCCTTTTTATGGGCTTTTATTTCATGGGCCTGCTGCATCATTTTGACATGTGGCATGGTTCTATTGGCTCCTTCACTTGACTTGGCATGCCACATTTTTTGACACGTGGCACTTATTTGGGCCTCTAGAATATGACAATATCTTGGGCTTAGCAAAGTGGGTTCCTTATTTTGTAGCCCAAATCAATGGACTAGCCCAATAAAAATTGAACTTTAATTAAACCCATATATGTTTTAACTTAAATAATTAATCCAATTATATTAATCCACACTATTTATTTGGGACTAACATATTTTGAATTTAATATAATTCAAATTTTGTACGAACTTAAATTTAATAAAATTGCATCGCCCACAAATGCCCCTATTTCAAGACTTGTTGAGACTAGTCTTGAAGTAAAATAATAATAATAACATCCATGGGTCAATGTCATACCAAATGATGGTAAATTTTGACTTTGAATAAAATATTCCCTTTTATTTTATTTTATTTAGGTGACAAAGAAAGGGCTGAAGACATTTGCTCCCTCACATTTTATTATTTTTTTTCATGTGACAACCATAAAAAAGGAAAAAAACTAACTTTTCTTTTTTTTTCTTCTCTAGCCTTAAATGCTGAAGTTTCATGTTCTGCTTTTATTAGACTAATAGAAATCCCTTTGCCGCCTCAACCTTTTAATTTGAGGTTTTAGAATGTCGCTGCAAATTTCTCCTATTCCAACCATGATACAACCACCGCCTTATTCGTCCAAACCCACCTAGGAGAACCCCACGTTCCTGGGCCTATAAATACTCACATATTCATTATTGTTTCTCAACATATTTGGGATATTCTTCCAGTAGCTTTGGCTTCACTTTTCAAGCGGCAAGGTGTCAGGTATTTCTTTTTTTCCTTTCGTGTTATATTGTTCTCTTTATTCTACTTTTTTTTTTGTTGTTCTTTCCCTTTTTCTTGTTAGGGCTAAAAAAAATAGTAACATGCAACAATCGGCTTAGGGTGAGAGAGTTTAACTTCGCCTCCTTACACTCTAAGACCGACCAATTTGACTTTAAGATTCTGGCTTGCAACAATCAGCTTAGGGTGCGAGAGTTTAACTTTGCCTTCATACACTCTAAGACCGACCAATTTGACTCCAAGATGGTGGCTTTACAACAATCGGCTTAGGGTGCGAGAGTTTAACTTCGCTTCCGTACACTTTAAGATCGACCAATTTGGCTTCAAGATGGTGGCTTTGCAACAATCGGCTTAGGGTGCGAGAGTTTAACTTTGCCTCCGTACACTCTAAGACCGACCAATTTGACTTCAAAACGGTGGCTTTGCAATAATCGGCTTAGGGTGCGAGAGTTTAACTTCGCCTCCGTACACTTTAAGACCAACCAATTTGACTTCAAGATGGTGGAAATTTTCTTTTTTTTTCTTGAATAAAGCCACCATATAGAGAAACTTTCTGTCTGCAACCGTTTGTACAAGTATTTTGTTCAACTTCAACTTGTCTTTAACTAAACCTCCCTTGTTTATGCAGACTGTAGCAGTGGTTCACTTTAAGGACTATATCTCTCCATCCTCCAACAACAAGTATCTTCTTATTGAGGTTGATGATGGTACAATTTTATCTAAGTTATTGACTCACACTCCACTGGTCAGTAAGTGTGCAGATCTATGGTCGCCCTTGGTGAATTCTCTTCATACGCCGAACTGTACTTCCAAACATGACCTTGATTCTAATCGATCTATTAAAGTATGGACTCTTTAGGCTTCGAACCAACATCAGTTGAATGTTGCGAACACCCTTCCTTGCCTAGGGCGTTGAATACTCCAGGGAGATATATGTTGGGGGAAGTGCCATGGAGATAGATGGTGAATTTTGTCATATTCAAGGATATTGGGAATGGGCTGAGGATATTTTGGCTATAAGTCAACAAACTCTGAAGGCAGGAAAAGTATATGATGTTGTTTATGCTTCTTTATTTACCTATGATCGAAGTTCAAACATATTGCAAGCCTCTCTTGAAGAACGGTGCCTAAGGAAAACACATTGCTGACATCGATTGGAGAGTTCTCTATATCCCTTTGGGATTTACATAAGATTGGGGGCCTATCCATTGGAGGTCTTCCTTATGAAGAAGTAGTGCCAGAATTCAAAGAGCTCACCGGTGTTGATGATAAGAATGAGAGATTCATCTCTCATACCCGTGAATTCTTATTTTTAGCCTTTCAGCATCTTTAATAAGGAGAGTTTCATAATCCAAGAGTTATTCTAAGAAAGTGGATAAAGTTTTGGTGTAAAAGATTCTTGAGATATGAGGCAGCTCTAGTGAGGAAGAAGAAAAAATTTGTTCGCTTGAAGTCAACACATAACCCAACTGGGACTATTCAGCAAAGTGGTCAAGCACATATGATGCGACATTTTTTAAACTTGGAGTAGGGTATGAACATAGAGTTGATACATATTTGGAAGCATTTTTATCATGTTGGTTATGCACCTTTGTGTTTCCTTCTAAGGATGGAGATTTTATTCGTCCAACAACTTTAGAATTGCAGCTATGATAGAAAATAAGTAAACTTTTAGTCTTGTCGTTCTTGTCTTGTCAAGTATTTATAATGCTTTAAACAGGATTACTAAAGGTTCGCAACTTGAGCATATCAAAGTATCCTTTCCAGTCCATTATGTGTATGGTTGGCTTGCTTACTATTTCAAGACACATTTTTCTCTACCTAATGGGCTATCCATTCCATTAATGGTAGCATATTCTGGAGAAGGTTCTACAAGATATTTTGATGAAGAGCATGCCAGAAAGAGTATCTATTGAGGAGATAATATTTCTTGGACTTCTACCATATTTCTTGGACTTCTACCATGCCGAATAAGTCCAATATTTGTTATTTTGTGGATAATGATAAAGAAGCTAATTCAGAGATAAGTTACTTCATGAGCCTTTATTTTAATTTTCTCCCTTTTAGGTATGAAGAATCATTCATTCTTGAGCCATATAGCCCACATCAATTTAGCCGTCAGTTTGGATTTTATCAAAACCTCCCTGGTAGCTTAGCAAATGATATTCACAGTGCATCACTTGATGAAGGACTCAGATTTTATCACATTTGTGTGTTGCGTAGATCCATGGCAAAGGCAACTTTTCCTATGGCCATACCTAATGCACGAAAGCAGTCCTCTACTGCATATAAAACTTGATGGGACAAAGTTCATGTGAACTTTCTTGAAGCTTACTTGCAATCCTTGGTGAATGCTGTAGGTCCTATTATTGATACTCCTCAAGAACATGGTGAGGAGGTCCCAATTGTGGTTAAGACTCCTATTTTGAAATCTAAGGTGGTTACTCCATACAAAATTAAGGGACCTTCACATGTAGAAACTCAAAAAGAGGAGTTGCCTATCCTGACTCAACAGACTTTCAATAAACGACCATCACAAGACGAGACTGATAGTAGTCATGGAGATCGTTGTTGGAAGAAGGTAAAACCATCATTGGCAAAGCAAGGTAATTCTAAGTCCCATGTGGAGATTCTTTCTAGTTCATCAAAGACTCCGCCAGCCATTGAGAAGGTAACAACTTAACTCTCTCCAATTTTATAGTATATAAATGCCTTTTATACCCCTCATATGATGTTCATTTTTTCTCTTTGTGTGTGCAGCCAGACAATGTCCAAGTTTTGGAAGATCCTGACCAAAGTAAGCCACAAGATAGTAATGAGTCAGTAATAGGTTCAGACTCAAGAGAGTTACCTTTGTCATCCAAAGAGGTTATTTTTAACCCTTGCGGTAAAGTCCAAGCAAATGTAGAGTCAAACTTTCCCCGGCAACCATCGATAACCATGTCTATTTTTTATGGTAATAAGGTCATTTCATATCTTAAAAGGAATTTATCATGAAGTCTTAGGCTAGTATCCGCACCAAACTTGTAGCCCTTACTCCAAATCATTCTTCTTCTATCCAAGATGATGTCGAAGTCATATTTAATGACATGAGTGGGATGGGGGCAAATGTTTCCCCTTTGTAGGACTTATTAGGGTCTTTATTTGAGCTGGCAACTTCCTACGATTAAGCACGATCTGCCCTTGTTGATAAAACCACAACAATTAAAGATTTAGAGCCATATTTGAAAGCCAAAGAGCATCTTGAGCTTGTATTGAGAGAGAGGGATGAGAAATCTGAGGAAGTTTTTGCCACCTATAAATCTCTTGATAAGGTGAGAAAGAAGGTGAAGAAGTTGAAAGCTCATCGAGATGTTGCCAAGCAAGAAGCTACAGAGATGGAATCCAAAGTCTCCGCTATTGAAGAAGAGTTTTCCAAGTGTTCTGATATCTCCCTTGCAATGGAAAAATCCTCAAAGGTCGTGGAGAATAAGAAGCAAGTATTAGAAGCTGCTTTATAAGATTTAGTCAATTATAAGCTATACTTAGATTAGCCTTAGGAGATGTCTTCCTTCAAACCTTCTTGTTGCTTTCTTTTACCCTTTTTATTGAGTAGTCGGATCTAATAGTTATAATGGAAACTCTTTTTCTTTATATTGCACACTTATTTTAATATTTCTTTTGAATCTCAACTCCAAGAATTGCTTGCTTATTTTGACTCATTGATGTTGTCGTATTAAACTCTAGTTTTTCTCTCTAAAACTTGTTGCTCATTAGCTTCACATTTTTGTCTCAAAACTGAGTTGGACTTAAAACTTCAATTTAAAATCCTTAAGAATTAAAGCTTTTGACTTCATAATTGATAATTGCATGTGTGGTAGGTATATGTCTTAACTGTAGGCTTTGGGTATTCCAAATCCTATTGAAAGAGCTTTATTTTCTTTTGATGGATTGCCCCTACTGAGCCATAAGTATTTGACATAATTCCAAAACTTAATTACGATGTATGCAGACTTGAATTTTATACGACGGATCAAGCAGGGATATGTATTTCTTTTTACACTCATGTAACTGAACTCAGAATGAAATTCCAAGCGCCTACGTACCTCAATGAAGAGGATCAAGTCACAACATAGTTCTGGGTGAGTGTTTTTTTTGTCCTAAATTTTTCCTAGGCTGCCTTTTTCAAGGTTTTTAACCTAGTGGACTTTCATTTTTTTTTAGCCGTACACAGTTTATACTCTTACAGGCTAGGAGTGCTATCTCCCTTTAAGGATAGTACTTCTTCAAGAACTTGGCGTTGATAGGACCAAATTTTAATCCATCTACATCGATAAGCTTGTAAGCACCATTGAAATATGCCTCTTATATGACATAAGGTCCATCCCACTTCAGGGTGAATTTGCCCCCAGACTTTCAGAAGTGATAATGGGTCTCCTTACTGTAACGACTTGATCTCAAACTTGGAAGCACCTCAAGCAAACTTTTTTGTTGAAGGAACGAGATAGATGGGCTTGGTAACATTTAATATTTTGTTGAGCCTTTAGTCTCTTCTCATCAAGAGCTTCTAACTCCGCAAGATGCAACTTAGCATTTTCTTCATCAATGAGCCTTCTTGAATAGCCAGTCTCAAAGAAGGTATTTGACGCTCAAGTGGTAGGACGACTTCAACTCCAAAAGCAAGTGAATATGGGGTTGCTTGTGTAGGTGTGTGGTAAGTTGTTCTATATTCCCATAGAGCTTCTTCCATTCATTCATGCTAGTCTCGTTTGGATTTGGAGACAAATTTCTTCAACAAGTTGCACAAAGTCTTATTGAAGGATTCAGCTAGACCATTGGCGGCAGCATGGTACATAGAAGACTTGCGCTGCTTAAAGCCAAAGAGATCACAAATCTTATTCATCAGTTTGTTATCAAATGGCTTGCCATTGCCAGTTATTATATATTGAGGGATTCCAAAGAGGTAGACGATATTCACTCGGATGAAGTTTGCAACATTCTCTTTCTTTACTTCCTTAAGAGCAACAGCTTCGGTCTACTTTGAGAAGTAATCTGTCATGAACAAGATGTATAAGTGTCCACCAGAAGATTTTGGTAGTGGACCAACAACATCCATTCCCCAAGAATTGAACGACCAAGAAGCTACAGTTGGGTGTAGTACTTCAGGAGGTTGATGAATGAAATTCTCATGGAATTGACAAGCTTTACATCTTCTAGCATAGTCCAAGAAATCTTTCACCATCGTTGGCCAATAGTATCCCATCCTTTTTATATGAAAATAAAGCTTCGGCCCAGATTGATGTGATCCACACACTCTCAAGTGTGCTTCTTACAAAGCTTAAATTGCTTCTTCCTCTCCCAAACACTGTAAGAGTACTCCTGCAAATGATCTTCTGTACAGTGTGTCCTTATAGTAAAGGAAGCAAGGTGCACCACGACGAATGTCTGTCCTTCTCCTTGGGTCCTCTGGAAGTATCCCATAACTTAATTAATCAATGATAAGTTGTCTCCAATCTTCTTTTTCAGCTTCAGATATGGCAACAAGGTATTCAACTTTATTTTCTTCATCTTCAGTTATTGGCGGTACTACCCATTCTTAGAGGATAGTGACTTGCATCTGATTAGGAAGAGTCAGAGTTGAGGCCAAAGCAGCTAGGGCATCAGCTTGCTTATTTTCTCTTCTTGGCACATGTTGGAGGGTTACTTCTCTAAGCCACCCCATCAACTTCTGTGCATAATCATGATATGGTTGTAGCTCAGGCTTTCTGACTTCATAGCTTCCTAAAAGCTGCTTGATCACCAATTAAGAGTCACCAAAGACTTGTAATTGCAGTTGTTTCATGTCAACTGCCATCTCAAGTCCAAGAATTAAAGTTTGATATTCAATAACATTATTAGAGCAATGATTTGTTAGGGTAAAAGAGTATGGAATGACCTCTTCTTGTGGAGTGACGAACACCACACCAGCACAGCCCCATCTCGATGTGCGACACCATTAAAGTACATCTTACATAGGGTTCTTGCTTCAATAACCATTACATCTTCATCAGGAAGTTCATCGCTCAGTTTTAATCATCAGATATTGGGTGGTCTGCCAAGAAGTCAGCCAATACTTATCCCTTTACAGCCTTTTAGGGAACGTACACAATCTTAGACTACTGAAATTGAAGGTACCATCTTGCAAGTCGATCACAAAGGATTGGTTTCAACATTACAAACTTGATGGGATTCGCACTAGACAAAAGAAGGAAAATATGAGATTGAAAGTAGTGTTTCATCTTTTGAATTGAGAAGGCCAATGCCAAACACAACTTTTCAATTGGAGAATACTTTAGCTTATTCGGTGTCATCATTCTACTTAAATAGTAAAGAGAGTTTTATTTGCCTTCACTATTTTCTTAAACCTGTAGTGCTCTAATTGACATCTCTTATGCCACAATGTAGAGTATCAATGGTTTTCCAGGTATTGGTGCCGCAAGAACTATTGGCTTCATTAATTATGATTTGATACTCTCAAAGGCATTAATAAAATCTTGGTCCCATTCGAAGGGAGTGTCCTTCTTCATGAAACGACTAAATGGTTGATATTTTCTGGCCAGGTTTGAGATGAATCTCCTTAAATATGCTAGCCTTCCTTTAAGGCTTTTTTTAACTCATGAACATTTCGAGGCTCGGACATCTTCAAAATTGCATCAAACTTGGCTTGATCAATTTCAATTCCTCGGTGTCTCACAATGAAGCCAAGAAACATTTCAAAAGTAACTCCAAAGGCACACTTCAATGGATTCATCCTAATTTGATATCTTTGAAGTAACTCGAATACCATTCTCAGGTCCTTTAGGTGGTCATCTCTCTTTCTTGACTTTACCACTAGATCATTCACATAGCATTCAATATTTTATGGAGCAGAACATCAAAGATGTTCTATATAACCCTTTGATAAGTGGCACCAGCATTCTTCAAACCAAAAGGCATCACCTTGTAGCAATAAATACCTTTGTGAGTACGAAATGCAGTGAGTTCTTTATCCTTTGGCGCCATACAGATTTGACTGTATCCGGATAAACCATCCATTAAGGACATTGCCTCATAACTAATGGTGGTATCAATCATCAACTCTGGTATAAGGATTGGAAAGTCATCCTTAGGGAAGGCGTTGTTGAGATTCCAAAAATTGACACAAACTCGAATTTAGTTATTCTTCTTCCATACTGGAATAATACTTGAAATCCATGTGGGATATTTAACTTCACAAATAAATCCCACTTCAATGAGTTTGTTAAATTCATTTTCAATCAAAGAAACCAACTCCGACCTAAAACGTCTTTGGGCTTGCTTAACAGGATGTGCACTATTCTTGATCGCCAACTGATGGACCGCTATTTTTGGATCTAAGCCGGGTATTTCTTTATAGCTCTAGGTAAAGACATCCATATATTATTTGAGTATGTCCATATAAGCAGTTTTCTCCTCCACTTCTAGAAACGCACTCAGGTAAGTTGGTCTTGGGTCTTCATAGGTTCCAAGATTAACTTCCTTCAAGGGATCTATTGTGGCCTTTACTCCTTCTTCAAGTTGCGATGGGGCATCTCCAGCATCTTCCTCCTCTTGAGGATCATCGTCGTTGACGGATATATGATAACACCAAAAGACATCTTCTATCTCTTCATCAACCTTCATTTGAGATGAGACATCTTTTTTGTTCTGGGTCGTAACATAATATTAGGAGCCAACACTCTTTTCATCTTCTTCGCATTGCTTGGTATAAACCACAGTATGTGCCTTTTCTTTTAGCACCTCATTGCATGAAACTACCAATTTCATCTGTCGCTTCATTCTAGAAGGAATCAAACTTTGGAAATCCTTCTGTATTTCAAGTAAAGAGTGCATCATTGTGCTTTGACAAATCCTCTTACGCTTGTTTCTTTTCTTCTTATTAAGAAGTCCCAACCTTTCAAACACAGAATTTCTTATAGTTGACCCTCCAAGTTGGTCAAATATAGAGGGTCTTTTATTAGCAGCAGTGGATTCTTATTCCACGGTAATGTAATTACTGACTGCCCTTCTTATGGAGATACAAATTAAAGGTGGCTACGTATATCCTAAGCCTTCACGTGCCTGCCTGGTTGTACCCTCCGACGGAAGTTTTCCCAACTTTGATGGCTCATTAGGATTGTATCTAGACTTTACAAATAGCTTATATGCATTTGGGTCAAATCCTTTTTTCATACGCTTCATAGGGAGTGTCATATCTTATGGCAGATTTTGAGCCACAGACTCTTCAAGAAGTCTTGAGGATGGATTTAATGCATCAATCTTCCTGATAGGTAAAGTTAGTCCATTTACTACATTATCTTGAGAATCTGATGGGTGATCTTTCTCTTTCTTTACCTTCGGTACGTAGCGAAGAATGGAAGTTGCCTTTTTTCATAGAAGTGACACTTTCTTTATTTGAAGTAGAGAGAGGCTTCTTGGTGACAACTTTTTGGACAGTCACCACGACCTTCCTAGATGCAAGATCATCACACTTGCTCTTGGTGACATCTTCAACCGTCTTCTCATTCACAACATGATTCTTTAAGTAGAATCTTACATCGGTAAAATGTGACTCAGCTTCAGTGAATGGCTTGTCATCGACAACTATCTTTCTTTCCACTCCGCCTTCAAGGTACTTCAAACATTGATAGTAAAAGGACGAGATAATTTTGTTACTGTGCACCCAAGGCCTACTGAGCAATATATTGTATGAAGTTTTGGCATCGATCACATACATCAACGGGTTTGATTGAAAATCATCCATACGAATCCCCAACTTGATATATCCCATGGCCCTCTGGCCTCCTTGGTTGAAGCCTTGGATCATTATATGGCTTTTGTCAAGTTTGCTACTAACGATGCCAAGTTCCTTCATCGTGCAGATAGGCAGGATGTTGACTCTAGATCCCTTATCTATCAAGATTTTATTGATCTTCTTTCCTAGAATTTGACCCACTATGTATAAGGGGTGGTTATGTAGGGCCTCACCAAGCAGAAGATCGTTATTTGTAAATGTGATTTCTATATCACATGTATATGCCTCTTGGTCAAGAGGTTTAACAAGTGGTTTAGAGGATGAAGGAACTTCTATGGGTATATTTTCACCCTTTGCCCCCTCTTTGGCAGTATTAAAATAGGATGCCTCAAGGTTGACTTAGGCAGTCTTTACACGAAACCAACTCGATAAAAATTCCTCTAAAGTCACTGGACGCTGAGATTTTTGGTGGTAAAGCTCTGTCACCCTCGTCTTCTTTGGAAGTTCAACCAACTTCTATTTTCTTGGTTTATTCACCATTCTCCTTCTGGTTGGTTGCTTGGATGACTCCTTTTGTAGACTCATCTTCTTGTATCTACGCCTGGCACCAGAGTCCAACCTTCATCATCATCTTTATCAACTGAAGGCCTTTCAGGCTCTAATATCTTCTTATTATGCTCTTCGACACATATTTAGACTGGGTCGAGTGAGACAAAAGTGATAGAGATTTGATAAGAATTGGTCGTCTCTTCGTCGAAGAAAATCTGCTCTTTTTCCAGTTGAATGACTTTATCTTTAAAGATAAAGCACTTTTTCAGAGGATAACTTACGAGCCTATGATATTTGTAGTAATTAGGGTCATTGGTCCTTCTAGCTTCATTGGGATGCTTTATGTTTGGGAGTTCAATGAGCTTATTCTTAGGGAGTTCAATGAGCTTATGCTTAAGGAGTTCATGAAAAATCTCAGCAACATGAGAATGAAGGAAGGGATATTCCTTTTCTTGCATCCTCTTTAAAGTTTTCTGATTCGGACGTGCTCCAGAAGTCGTCTTCATATTTTGCTTCTTTCTCACCTTTGTGGTGACCTTCACAGGAGACACATCGACATTTATGGACTCCTTATTGTCATTTTTGGGGACAAACTTGCCCCATCTTTTGGGCTCCTACTTATCTTTTCCCCTTTGAGGATCATGAAAAGGCGCTGATCCCTTTCCAGCAGAAGACATGCTTAACTCCATATCATGAGCACGAGTAGCTAGCTCTTTAAAGGATTTAGGATTAATGCCTTGCAAGATGTAGAGAAGCTCCCAGTGCATTCCTTGGGTGCACATCTCTATTGCAGAAGCTTCACTGAGCCTATTTTTGTAGTTTAGGCTAGCATTTCTCCATCAATTGATGAAGTCAATGACTGGTTCATCCTTTCTTTTTCAAGTATTTATGAGCTCTACCATGCTCACTGTACGCCTTGTGCCATAAAAGTGATTTAGGAACTCATGCTCCAATTGCTCCCAGCTATCGATGGAGTTAGGCTCAAGATTCATATACCAATCAAAAGAGTTTCTCTTTGGGTAATGAACAAACTATTTGATAAGATAGTCACCGTAAGTTCCAGCATTATTACATATCTCAACAAAGTGTGCGACATGCTGTTTTGGATTCCCTTTACCCTCAAATTGTTGAAATTTAGGGGGGTTGATAGTCGGCAGGCATTTTGAGGTTATCTATCCTCACAGTGTAGGGCTTAGAATATGAGAAGGAAGACTTGGTGACAACATCATACTTTTCTTTGAGGGTCCCTTCAATGATATCCCTCAATTTCCTAATCAGGATCACTCCCTCAGAAGAAACTTGTACCTCTTTAGTCGGTGGTGTTTGTTTCACAGGATTTTCTATCTTATAAACCTCTGGAGATTTTCCAGGAGCATGGATGGAATCTCTATCTATCAGTCCTTCCACCCTATCCACTATCGTATCAATCCGAGCATCTTGATTCTGAACATATTTGGTCAATTCTCTCAATTGCCTTTGTCAGATTCACAAGTTGCTCTTCCATAGATGAGGCATCAGTCACCATTGCTTTTATGATTACGGGAGATGTTGGAGAGTAGTATGGATTATCGCATAAGTTGATCTTTGAAGTCCTCAACATTTGTGGTGTAGTCGGAGATAATGAGTTGCTTGAACAATCATCGCTCTTTGCGCCAGAGTATTTAGAACCGGAATGCTCAAGTAGAGCTAAAGTCTTCTTAAGCGATTCTTCCACACTGCTTTATCCTTTCGAAGCACTTGCATTGGACTTCGTTCCTTTCGGGGTTGAAGATTCAAAAACTGGAGTTGGAGCGGATAACACTAGATATGTTTGGTGTCCTAGCAAGCCTGCCTTGCTCCTTGTGACAGCTCCTAAGCTTCTGAAATTAACACCAAGGATGCTTTCTACTTTAGCATAGAACTTTGAATCAGCAACCTTGGAAGCAGTTGATTGAGAGTTGACCTTCTTGGAAGTCATTTCAGTGTTGCTGAACTTTGCAGTTGGAAAAGTTGAGATGAGAGGTAGAGATTGTCCCACTAGGCGTGCCAGAATTTGTTGGACAGTAAAATTTTTTACGCCGAAAAATAAATAATTCAAGACAAGGAAAATATTGCAACAATCAATTTATTGATTTCAATATGTGAGTGTTACAATCTTTATGAATCTTATGATTCGCCTTTTCAAATATAAATTCAAGGGCTTAAAGTTTGATCTTGAATTTAAACTTGATTTGTTGATTTGAGGGACTTGGTCTTAACTTGTGCTTGAATTCAAGGGCTTTTGAGCTTGTTCTTGAATATTGCGGTCTTGATCTTGAATCTTGATGAACTTGATTTGGATGCTTGATGTTTTAGAGAAATTATGGTGTTTGTTCCACGAGATTTCTCTTGCTACTTGTTAGATTTCTGGGGTCTCTTTTCTAAATTATGAGACCCCTATTTATAGTTGTAGGAAGGAAAGAGTCATGATGAATATGGACTTCCTTTGACCAATCAGATTTAACTGATGTGACACCTTTTTATGGGCTTTTATTTCATGGGCCTACTGCATCATTTTAACATGTGGCATGGTCCTATTGGCTCATTCACTTGACTTGGCATGCCACATTTTTTGACACGTGGTGCTTATTTGGGCCTCTAGAATATGAAAATATCTTGGGCTTAGCAAAGTGGGTTCCTCATTTTGTAGCCCAAATCAATGGGCTAACTAACCCAATAAAAATTAAACTTTAATTAAACTCATATATGTTTGGACTTAAATAATTAATCCAATTATATTAATCCGCAATATATATTTGGGACTAACATATTTTGAATTTAATATAATTCGAATTTTGTATGGACTTAAATTTAATAAAATTGCATCACTCACAACTATATTCAAGCCTACCATTTCTACACCCACTCCGAGGATCTACCACTAAGACCCACAATTTCAATCACTCACACATAGACTTTCGCCACATACCTCCTTCCTAACTTTTTCACATAACAAAAGTTCATCACCTTCTCCCCCCCCCCCCCCCCCCCCCCCCTCTCCTAAAATTTTTGCTAAAGAAATCAAATCAAAACTTTCATATTCAAGATCATCTACTCCCCTACCTAATACATCACCACGCTTCCACAACAACCATCATACTAACATACGGAGGGTCATTGAGGCACCCGAGCATAAACATCATGAATGGAAGTAACACTTATCAATCCATATCTTGTACATACAACACTTCTCAAGGAGGGACAAGAGGTGAAGATACGATATAATAGACGCAACACAACATGTTTCCTTAGGACAGACCAAAATGAGAATCATGGATGCACCTATCATGAGCTATATGGAATAAAGCCGAAATTTATGTCGTTAACAACTAAGATAAGGATTTCACTTAGAGTGATTGCTCCTCATTTAAAGAGCTGAAATTTTCCACGAGTTAGTTTATTACTTTGTCTAATTCCGACATAAAATGATTCTGCAACATATAGAAACATATTTTCTTAGGACCAAGAATGCTGTGAGACATAGATTTGGATCATGAGCAACATAACATATAGATTGGGTACTTGAAATATTGGATCAATGAGGGACATTATTGCTTCTTGTTTGGAAATTGGAACATGACAGGAGTTACATAGAGTGCTCAAACTTTAGACATAGGTAGAACTTGGATACATAACATAAGGCATTAGCAGAGTGACCTCTTATATTGAAGTAGGAGGAGTTTGCTTGAATAAGCATTGATTTATCAAGCCTCTTACTTAAAACTTGAAACCATAAGAAAATTCGGGAACTACTTTAATCTATCATCTCCTCCTAAGATCAAAGTTACAATACTAAATTTGCGGTCATACCTTCACATAAAAATATATAGCCAAAACTCTCAACACATAAAGGTATCTCACCATACACATAAGCACTAAAATCTCTCTGATAAACTATACTTCGAAGGCCTCGCTTTTCAAAAGTGCTACTTTTAGCTCTCGCTAGCCTCTATAACCATCACTCTACAACTCCCACTCTCATGAGCATACGCTTCCACACTCCTTATCACAAAAGGGTACCAGTATAAACATGAACACAACTTCCCTCAATAAATTTTAATAAAAACACCCACTAATTTCTTTCTAGGACATCCCCCCCTTCAGGGACACTAAACGTAATTTATTCTAACTCGCAAAGTCATCAACTTACGAATAATATTTTCATGGGCATAGACACCCACGCTTCTAAATATTTAACACTCTATCTTTAATTTCTTAGAATACTATCATTACACCTCTAAAAACATAACCTACAACTTAACAAAATTTGTAAAACTATACCAAAGACGCACATTGCCTACATATATCTCCTCAATTCAACTCTAAAGAACACCATACAACAACTTCCCTGACTTATCCATATGACAAGATTCAAGAACTAAATCTAGGTACACAAAACACTTATACATATAAAACTGTATCGAACAACCTGCTACTTGGGGTTCAACTTGTTCCTATATACTCACGTTCTTTTTAACACTAGTCCTCATGTACACAAATACCTCACATTTACCACTTAAATTTTTCACAAATTATCAACCTAGGCTATTTCACACATCACATTAATCCTGCTAATTAATTCCAACAAAACATGCATTATTAATCCTACTCTACTACTCATACCACCACACCACACATCTCAAGTTCAAACTTGTAGTCTAGCATCAATCATGTACCACCAACAAGGCACAATGCATATTATACTAGCCCATCAAATAGAAATATCAACCTAAGTCTCTTACTTCACTTAACTATGGCCCCTAAGTTCATCCTCTTCACGAAATTACTACTACGCCTCAAAATCTACTACAAGCCTTCTCACATACCATACTAGTCTACATCTACAAGAGAAAAGAAACTCAAGAGGGGTAAAGTCACATAATAAAGATGGTCGATCTTAATCTTATGATATCACCTATTACCATCTATTAACATATCCTACTTTTTCACATCATATTCACTTACCCATGCATACATCACAACTGCCTTAAAAAATTTAATATATAACAATGAGTCTATGTAGCCATTTGGCCATGAAAATTACTTTTTTTCGGAGTTAGAGTTGGAGTTGGAGTCGAAGATGAAGTTGGAGTTGGAGTTGTGTTTGGCCATAACTTTTTGAATTTTTTTTTAGACTTGAAAATTCTTTTTTAAATATGATTTTATGCCCTCAACTTTTAAAAATGATCAAAATTACCCAACTACTAATTTACCTACTAACATACAAACAAATGTTGAGAAAATAATTTATATGTCTTCACTTGATAAAATAATTAACAACAAACTAATTATTATGATTGTTATTCTTCTAAAATTTAAGTAAAAATTTCACAAGTACTAACTAAATAAGTTTATCTAACCATAATCGATTGAATAGAGAAGAAATATATTTTGATAAATATGATTGATAGATATAAATATATTTTATTTATTCTTAAATTTTTTGATGAGAATTCTTAATTATTTTCACTTGAATTAATTATTTTATTGAATTTGATCTTTTCAAAAAAATTACGGAATTTATTTAATAAGAGGGGTTTGTGTAAAAATTTAAAGATTGAGGTTATATGTAATAATAATGGAAGTTTAAATTGGAAGTGGAACAAAGGGAAAACAACAAAAAGTTGTTTTCACTTTTCGGAATTGTAATACCCCGATCATTCCCTAAGCTTAAATCTGTCTTTTGAGTGGATAGGGGTGGCTTCCAAAGTGAGTGATTTTTATATTGTGTTATATTTATATAATTTATACTTTTTATCATTTAGATCATTGAATGAGATTTTCATCGATACCAATTTTATTAAAATCCGACATCAGACGAGGAAGTTATGGCTATTTTACTGACCATTGTCGGAATCGCTCAGGTTTGACGGTTGATCTGGTGGACCATCAGTTGTCCCGTCAAGCCAAGGCAATAACCCTTTCTTTTGGCCATCGTGCAATAGACAAAATGGTGGGCCACCAAAAATTTGATGGACCGTCAAGAGGACCGTCAAGTCGAGGCAGAATGTCCCATTTCTGACCCCCGAGTGACGGACAATCTGGTGGACTATCAGTTTCCTGGTGGATCGTTACTTCGATCATCACGTCGAGGCAGAATGTCCCAGTTTTGGCACTTGAGTGACGGACGATCTGGAGGACCGTCAGTTGCTCTGACGGACCATCAGTTCGACCGTCACAGACCACAATCAACAATTTTCAACTCTTTTTAAAAGGGAATTTTGGTCATTTCCGTCCCTTTTGGTCTTATATATATATCCAAGTAGATAAGAGCCATTCATTTTCTCTTCAATCTCTTCTAAGAAATATCTAGAGAACTAGGATTTCTCTTTTCCAAATCCAAATAATCTCCAAGAAATTCAAGAATCTTCCATAGATTTCTCCAAGTTGTTCAAGAATTAAGTTCCCCAAGTCAAAGACATCAAGATTCTTAGCCTAAAAGTGCGAGAAATAAGTTCCAATTAAGTCTCTTATTCTCAAATTTATAATCCAAGGTATGTGGGGCTTGAACAAGAATATCCTTTCATTCTTGTGCCCAAAGAATTAATTTTTACTATAGGAATTTCATGATCTTTGCAAGTGGGTTTACGCCCAAATTACTTTATTGATGAATTACGAGATTTGAGTTGATTAAGTTTGTTATTATGATTTATTTACTATCATATTTCTTAAATTGAGGATTTATTCCATGAGATGCATATTGTTATTACATATTGATGATTTCTAAATGATTTGAGATAAGTGTAATGATTCAAGATTTTCTATGAAATGTTGATTATTGAATATATATACTGATATTTGGGACTGAAAGTCAAGAATGAGTCTTTTGATGTCTTCCTAAAGTTTTGACATTTGACATGATTTGATGAGCAATACACTTGATGTTGAGAAAGATTGTTTTGATTTTGAGTTGTGTTAGGAATCCACGGTTGTATATGATTTACAGATGAGATATATTTATGTTTTGGTCTACATGATAGACCCATGATTTGATATTGATTAAGGTGGGTTTCCTAACGCGTTTTGAGCTAAGTCTGGGAGGATTATTTAGTACCGAACGGAAAATATGGTATTTCTCCGAAACTACGTGCCATCGTAGGATTGATATTGATAATTGTGGGCTAGAGGACGAGTATAGGATTCTGATAACGAAATTGAGGTTGTACTCCCTGGAAAGAGTACGACGCTCCCACCAATGTAGGGTTATCTCCTTAGGAGGGCAAAAATTTAGACTCCATACGGCTCACATGGTTTAGTTTATGTCGGCTATAAGAAACTCCCAAGTCCATAATGATCTAAGTTCCTTGAGTTACCAAGTCAGACTAAGTCATGAGTCAAAAAGTTTGAGTTGAGTCCAATGATTTATGAGATTTATGAAGCATGTGTTATTATTGATGATTTATGGAAATTATGTTTCAGGGAATTCAAGCGAAGAGAGTCCTTATTGTCAGCATGCATGATTTTATTTTATATTTATGATATTATTTAAAAGCGTTGCATACACCCCCCACATACTCGGTACATTCCTAAGTACTGATTCCCATACTCTTCTATGTTCTATATTTCCTCGTGATGTAGGTTCAGGTGCTCAGTCTCAGCAGCGACAGTGATCTTCGAGTACCTTCATCTACATTTCTGTAGTTGGTGAGTCCTCATGGTTCGAGGACCTATGTCCCTGATTTTGTCTTATTAATAGATGGTTGTTTCCTTTCAGTTCAGTACGAGTCAGTTGGGGGATCTGTCCCAATGGCTCCTAAGTCTTATGTAGTAGAGGCTTTGTCAAACTAGAGTACCAGTATGTGCAAAACTTCAGTATTTTGATTGTACAGGACAGTATCTCTTCATATTCCAGTATGTTCATGGCATGATTATTCTTTCTTACTCTAGCTTGATTTTCGTCGTAGTGAGTTTTGAAAGTGATGATAGGCTTAGAGGGTTAGCTTAAGGCCATGTGTGACCTTAAACACCATGTGAAATCTCGGGATAGGTTCTTAGGGCATTACAGGAATTTAATTTAAGAATTATTTTTCAAATTTTCATGGCCAAACACCATAATTTCCAACTCCGGAAAAAAATTTCAGAAAAAAGGAAAAATTATCCATGGCCAAACGGGACCTATATCTGTAACCTATTGACTAATCTACCTTTTTCCCTTTCGCAGCCTATGAATGATTTCTACAACCACCATAACTATCCATTCTGAGATCCTTCCTTATTTTAAGTAAATCATAATCACAGCCAATCACTTCCTTCACAGACTATCATACAATCTACAATTATTGCTATCACATTAGTCTATCACTATAAAATGTAACACCATCCCTCAATCAACGGTTACACAACTAAACTAACCTTTTTACGCAAAATCACACTTATTCTGACTTCTAATCTAGTGACTTCATATCACTAACTTCTGAACCATCTTACAGCTCACAGGTTATGAAACTTTATCATATACTACCATTTGGGTGGAAGTAATATTCCAACATTCTGACATATATCACTACCCTTAAGCATGACATCTGCAATAAAAATTTTGGAAGGAACCGAGTACACTTCATTCCTCAGGCTCAAACGCACAATTGATGAAGATAGAGGTATAATCTTAAATCAAAACACTTTAAAGCACTTATGGACTCCTCTTAAGTCCTTGTACAATTTCATAATCTTTTATAACTCAATTAAAAGGAACCACCTTATTAGACTCTAAGATTCTGCACCTGAACCAGCTCGTCAATGAGACATAGTAAGTAAAGCCAGAGTAAAGAAAGAATCTGGATAACTTCAAAATGGTCAACACAATGGCATGATCAAGAACATGAAGAAAAGTGAAACATTCCTAAATGCCTAGTAGCATCCTCCTTATAAGTGTGGCGCGCTATACATCCATAAAAATGACTCTACCCGATGCGATTTTGAAAACACCCTGGACTATGAACCGTGCTCTGATACCAAGTTTGTCATAATCCAAGCCAGGGCCCTGGCCACGACGAGCATCCCAAACTATGAAGGCCCGGCGCCCCTTTTTATCTGGAAATCATAAACGCCATTCACATACAATATGAAGAAATGCGGAAAGTAAACAAATGAAATCATGGTCTTGGTCTAAATTCAATTTAACAATACTGAATGAAATCCATAAGTATCTAAATAACATCTACTTCTGTCTGCGAAATCTCTAATACATCAAAAATTAATAACTTGTCTAAAACTGGGACAAGGCCCCCCAGTCGGACCCAAAACTAAAATGAAATAACATTGTTCTAAACAGGCCTTCCAAAATAAAGAAGACTCATCGACTGCACACTTCTGTCTGATAAATCTATGGCATAGCGTAACCTCTGGACTGTGCCTCAGACCCTGAAATATAGGGGTCAATACAAATGTACTGGTACGCAGAGCAATCCAAAATAATGTATTTATATATAACATAAGTGAGAGCAATTTGTAAATAATTTATATATATGATATAGGAAAAACACATGGGAACATTTAAAAGATTTTAAACAATGATTCTGAAAATCCATGACTCACTCTTTATCTTACTTTTGAGCTAGATGGTACACCCTATAATCTGTAATTCCACAGACTATATGGAATCCTCCTTTGACTCGGCGGCCAAGCCTCCAATCCAAGTTTTCCACAAGGATTGAAGTATCTATAAGGGGAGACACAGAAGACCACACAACATGGTTCCATAATCCCCAATCAAATCAACATGTCATAGTAGTGCACAAGTGATAGCCTAAAGGTAGGCTATACACGAAATTGGTCACTTAGATGCAAATTACAGCAACCAAATAAAGAGAAAACAACACATAAAATAGATATGAAGAAGAAGAATGCTTGAAATTAAAGGATAGATAGAAAGACCCTTACTCTTATTCAATGATTAACACTAGAAGATGTTTCAAAATCTTTAACACACATCACAAATAAGAGTTCAAACCTTCCTCTTAGGTGACCCAAGGGAAACACTCTTCCTCAAGTACATCTTTCTTGCCAAGTTATGCAAAACAAGTGAAACCCTAACTTCAAATGTTCTTGGACCAATTTTCAAATTCTAAGAGCTAAGACTAGATACTAAAAACTACAATATAAGAGTAATATCTAATTTCATCAAAGTCTAATGAAAAATAAGCCTAAAGAGTTTATTTATACTTATTACATTAAAGACCAAAATACCCTCAATGAAAAGGGCTCCTATGAAGTGTAAAGAAAATGCATAAAAAGACCATTACACCCTTAATGAATGGGTGATCATGTAGTGTTTTGATGTGGTCTTCTTCACACTTCAACATATGACTTTCCTTGAGTCTTTTTGGTCTTCACAATTATTCTTCAATACTTGGACCTCTCGGGCATTTCATCAAGGCAAGCTTCCAAGCAACCTTTCATACATGGGATTGTTCTATTGTGGGCTTAAAAGGGGTCCCCCATGCGTACTCCCATGCCCTCAATATGACCAAAATCGGGTTCTTCTTGTGTTGGCCTCGCAAGATGTCTTCAAAAGCTAAGGTGGCCATTTGACTTGTATCATCCTCCCCTTCTTGAAAAGGATTTGACCTCGAATCCAAACCTAGAAAAAACAAAGAGAGGACAAACAAATACAAACTCCTCATGGCATGAGGGTTAGGGTTAGCACAACAAATCATCTCAACATGCCAAGGTTGCACATATTTGCAATATAACCAAGAATTCTTTAAATTAAATATTAAAAGTTCAATGAAAGATGCATAAAGGATTTGGTTATGGAATTCGCTAAAATTGATACTTTGCTTGTCATGTAGACCAAGCAACAAGTTGGGCGCATCAACATCATCAATTCTATATTTAGTTTCGGGGTCAAACGGGAAGAGTAGCCATAGACACGGGTCTAGACAACACTCCCATTTCCCATAGGCTTTACTCAAACTACACGACATACTCTCTACAATGACATACATGTCATCAAAAGCAAGTAGAGAGTAAAGAAAGGTATCACTCAAGTCAACTTCTACTAAGGTATCTTTATGTGTGTACTCACCACTAGTTTCAACATCATCGCTATAAGTACTCTCAACAATAAGATCACACGTAGTAGAAGAAGAAGTAATTTCAAAGCAGTGGACACCTTCCATCTCTATAGAAGTACCCTCAAGTATACACATACCACCACCAAAGTCAAAGAAATTATTACTTAAGTCTTCACAAGAAGCAAGTAATTCATCCTCATAATCATCAAACATGGGTGGGGTGTCATACAAAGGATCACAATCACAATCAATCTTCAAGGAACAATCACTTATTGGGTTTCTTAAGAATTCAAGCAAGTCAAAATTATCATCACCCAATTGATCATTCCTTTCCAAAACCTCACATTCTCTTCCCTTAAGAGTACTCTCATCTTCAAAGAAGAGATTTCTATCTTTAGGAGGAATGTTTTCACACCATAGTGGGTTGGCATATAGGCTATAGCTTTCAAGACAAGCTATACCTTCAACTTCATTCTCACCACTAGCTTCATTAGGAGTGAACTCATCATCTTCAAACAAGATATTATCCTTAAAGAGAGAAGGATATATCCATGAAGAGGATATAAAATATCCAAATCCATTCTATAAAAGATCATTATCTAGCACAAATATATTTCAAGCACATGATTATCCCTATGAGCAAAACCGAGAGTAGAACATTCACTAGAGGTTATGCTAAAGGGGTTACTCCTATTTATTTGATCTACATTTTCAACATCATCACTCACTTGAGATCCATTAAACATATCACATACATCCTCAAGTGGTGGACAAATTTCACACATAAGTTGATCAACACACTTCCCACAAGATGATGTACTATCATTCAACACATTAGCTTCAATACTAGGTGGACATAAATTGATCTTACAAGAAGTGTCAATTCGGTCATCAATAGGATCAACTAGTGTATCCACATTCACAATATGTACATCATCATCAAGGATCAAAGAATTAATAGATGATGTATTATCATCCAACACAATGGCTTCAACACTAGGTGAACTTAAATTGATCTTACAAGAAGAGTCAATTCGGTCATCAATAGGATGAACTAGTCTATCCACACTCATAACAAGTACATCATCAACAAAAGGCAAAGAATCAATAGACTCACAAATAGATAAGCTACCACTCATGATCAATGGGCTACTAGCCACACAATCATCGTCCACATGTACAAAAGTGTATGAGTTTGCTATTTTACCTTTATGTTCTTGAGTACATTCTTCTTTGCCTTGGTTCGGATCATGGTAGCCCACTTTCTCCTTTGAGAATCTCACATCACAAGGGATTTTGTCAAGTCTTATCCCTTGTTTCACCTGTTCATCTGGGTTTAGTGGCTGGTTTTGTGAAGTATAGGATCTTTGGACTTGAGGTGTTTAGAATTGTGGAAATTTTGGTGGACATAGTCTATCAACCCTCGCTCTAATTCTAATCATGTCACCCTTTATTGAATCCATATCACTCCTTATAGCATCATTTCCGCTCTTTATTTCTCGACTCAAGGCCTCCATTTGGGCCATCAAAGCTCCCATAACATCATTTCCCAAAGGTTGGGAAGTAGTACCTTCGGTTTCCATGGAAAATGTACCTACGAAGTGCAAAAACAGCAAGCAAAATAACCTACAGAACGAGAAAATGAGTAAGTTCAAAAGCCTCACTTCACTCACACTCAACCTCACCTCACACTTGGCTTCACAAGTGTTGGAGAACCGGCAATACTTGGCAAGTTACTTGAGAGGTGAGAAGCTTTGAATCGGAATGGATCTTCGTTTGAAATGACTCAAAATAAGTGATGCATGAACTTGAACCAACAAAAATACTACGACTTGAAAACGAGAAAAGCACATAAAAATCGAAGACGTGAAACAACGAACTCTAATCTAATTACCAAACTAGTAGGTAATTACTAGCTTACTAATTAGGGATAGAATTGACTTATAAGAAACTAGAATAAAAAAAACTAGAAACTAGAAAAATCTAATTTTAGGGTCGAACTTTGGTTGAGCACAAGTGATAACGTGGCACTACGTGGTTGGTTGTCACCCTTCAAAATTTTAATTTTTCCAAAAATTATTTTCGGCCAAACACCCTTAGGAAAGAAGGGAATTCAGTTTTGGGAGGGAAAATATTCAAGTTTGAAGCCCTTTCAAGCTTCAAAATGGATGAGAAATGAATTGGTCCCCCCTTAATAAATGCAATTGTACTTTGTTTGTCCACTTGTCCCCTCCTGTTTTTGGAAGAATGGAATATTCTTTGAATATGCTTTTGGACAAACAACTTTTTCACACTCTTTCTCCCCTTTTTTGGATCAAACAAGAACCTTGAATACTCTTCTTCACTAAGTTATGAAGATCATGGATGAACAAGATGAATATTCAAGCGTTGACCAAGTTTGACCACCTAGCAAATGAGCTCCAAATCTGATTTTTTTGTAGCCCTAAGTTCCTTATGTCAAAATCAGCCACAAATCAAGCCTAAATCACCAAGACAAAAACATTTATAGCACAAAAAGCTTCAAAACTCCATAGCCATGGTGGATGTAAGCTCAAACTCAACCAAACTTCAATCTAAAAGTAGATCTACACTCCCTAGGTGTTAGAGAACAAGAATCTAACACAAGAAACCTTCAAAACAAAGTAAAAATTTGTATATCTAAGACACTAAATTCGGATCTAACACAAGACAACACAAGACACCTTTTTTTTTTTTAATTTTCTGATTTTTGACTCTTTTTGATGAGATTTTCTATATAAGAACACTAAAATCAAGATTGAGGGATGTTGGAACAACCCTAAACAAGGCTTTGATACCAAATGATAACCTAAAGGTAGGCTATACACAAAATTGGTCACTTAGATGCAAATTCCAGCAACCAAATAAAGATAAAACAACACATAGAATGGAGATGAAGAAGAAGAATGCTTGAAATTAAAGGATAGATAGAAAGACCCTTACTCCTATTCAATGATTAGCACTAGAAGGTGTTTCAAAATCTTCAACACACCTCACAAATAAGAGTTCAAACCTTCCTCTTAGGTGACCCAAAGGAAACACTCTTTCTCAAGTACACCTTTCTTGCCAAATTATCCAAAACAAGTGAAACCCTAACTTCAAATGTTCTTGTACCAATTGCCAGATTCTAAGAGCTAAAACTAGAGACTAAAAACTACAATATAAGAGTAATATCAAATTTCATCAAAGTCTAATGAAAAATAAGCCTAAGGAGTCTATTTATACTTATTACATTAAAGACCAAAATACCCTTAATGAAAAGGGGCTCCTATGGAGTGTAAATAAAAAGTATAAAAAGACCATTACACCCTTAATGAATGGGTAATCATGTAGTGTTTTGATGTGGTCTTCTTCACACTTCAACATATGACTTTCCTTGAGTCTTTTTGGTCTTCACAATTATTCTTCAACACTTGGACCTCTCGGGCATCTCATCAAGGCAAGCTTCCAAGCAACCTTCCATACATGAGATTGTTCTATCGTGGGCTTAAAATGGGTCCCCCATGCGTGCTCCTGTGCCCTCAGTGTGACCACAATTAGGTTCTTCTTGTGTTGGCCTCGCAGGATGTCTTCAAAAGCTAAGGTGGCCATTTGACTTGTATCAACAAGATCACAAAGTAGGGCTCCTAACAATTGTCCCAATTTGGGACGACATGAATCAAGGTACACAAGATCACAAAGCATGGTACCATAATCCCGTGTCGACAAATCATGATTTCTAGTATTGAGTCTTTCAACTCGTACTTTTTTTGGGTAACCACTAACTCTCTTTAAGCCTATTTTTAGTCTATTCTAAACATGCATATTTCTAAAATCAAATTCTTAAAATCTAAGTAAAATCTGTATTTTAGTCTGTTTAGAATCTGCTATGGCATTCATCTGTTTGGTATCATCATACCAAGACTTGCAAGTCATATTTTCTGAGCCATAAAATATCATATCACAGTTTCTTCTTTCAAAACATAAAGTTTGGACCACCATACTTCAAACAATCCAAGACGATTTAGACTTTAAAACATTTATCAAGTTATGCAAAGATTACTATTTTCAGCATTTCAACAAACATGTGGTGGTCATGAAATTTGTGACAAAACATGCAATATTCTTAGTAAAAATCTTAATGTTTAACACCAAGTAAAACACCCTCTCTTTGATTCAAATCCTTAATCAAGGCATTTATATTATGATCCCAACAATACATTTGAATAAATCAAATCTTACGAAAATAAGATGCTTGTAAATAAGAGAGGAATTTCTAATAGTTCATGCTCTCAATTCATCATTCAAACACATTTATACATATACTTATACATGATTATAAATCAATTTTGGGAAAAAGGCCTCAAAACCAAAACTTTATCATCAATATGGTTTCATAATACATAAATGTAATTGTAAATCCAAAAACCCTTCGTAAGTTCATGATTTCTAAACATTTATTCATTATTAAAATAATTTCACCATTCCCATGTAGTTTTAGAAAAACCCCACGTATCTTCGATTATAAGATTTGAAAGATGGAACCCAGTTGTTGATCCGTTTTCTTGAAATCTTGGCTTAAGAGCTAGGGTTTTTGTTCTTGGGAAGAGGGAGAATGATTTCACTTTGATGAGAATATGAATTTTTGGGGTTAAAGTGTTGTTTTGGGACTGAAATTTGGTGTTTTAGACGTTTGGGGTCAAGGGGAAAGGACCAAAGTGATCCTTGATCCTTAAGAAGCTAAAACTGCAGGGAAATAGCCCCGCGTCGCGGCCCCTAATTGGGTCAAGCAGCCCTCGCGTCGCGGGGCTATCGCGACCCCTTACTGCCTCACACGAAAAATGGCATAACTTTTCACTTGGTTAGCGAATTTAGGCGAAATTGGTATCGTTGGAAAGCTAATTCGATTATCTACAATTTGGTGGGTCTTAATCTGCCAAATTCTATATATACCAAAATTTATACTCGTTCAAATATGACTATTGTAGAATCGAATATCCAACTTTGGATGAATGAAGGATTCTTAGTTCAACTTTGCTTTAAGCGATTTCGATGAACATTTTTCACCTCATAATCAATTCATATACGAGAAAGATCATAGAACATAAATTTAAGTATGAACCATGGAATTAGAGATTATACACGTAGGAATGGCGGTTCAGATTTCTAGCTAAAAAATGAGGGGTGTTACAGGCCTCCCACCACATCTTAGCATCCCCTGAAATAGGAAAGTAACCTGTTCTAATGGACCTATCAATCACCCCTATCTTATGCAGCCTCTCATAAATGTCAATAATAAACTCGCAGGCATTCTCTAACTCAGTTTCGTGAAAACAGGGGGCTTCATCTTGATAAACTTATAAAATAACTCATGCTCATCTTTGGTCATCACCGGACCAACTACCTGTCTTGGAATAACATCTGCTCCTGACGTTTCTTCCATCCGAGGAGCTATAGCAGCAGCATGCTTCATCTCATACTGGACTGCAGGTGCTGTATCCCATGCTGGACTGCAGGTACTGCAAGCATAGTCCCAGATCCTGCCAAACCACTCAAAAAACTCAGAACCTGCTAAATCACAGTGGAAGACATCTGAATCAGAGCTGCACCTCAATGAGCTGGTGCAACCCCATCACGAACCGATACTCATTCATCTTGTATTGGCATAGCTCCATACTCTACAACCTTAGGAAAATCCTCATGTGGGGGAGGAGATACTGGTCTTTCTCTAGCTGGCCTCGCAGTCTGAGCTCTGCCTCTGGTGGGTGCTGCTCTCCTTCCTCTACCATGTCCTCCTCTTGCCTGGACTCAACCCCGAACTGTTGCCTCAGTATCCACTTTAGGGACCTTAACTCTTGCTCTATTCTTTTGAGTTCTTACCATCTGTGAGAAAAGAGTGAAAGAAGTCAGATACCAATTGGAATTGCCAGATACCAATTGAAATTAATTAAAAGCACGTAAAAAAAAAGAATTTAAATTTTCCTAGTGTCCTATAGCCTCTCGAAGAAAAATACAGACGTCTCCGTACCGTTTTGCAAGACTCTACTAGACATGTTCTTGTACGATGAGATCGACGAACCTAGGTCTCTGATATCAACTTTGTCACGATCCAATGGCCATGAGTGGTGGCACCCACACTAATCTTCCTGCGGGAGAACTATCTAAATCAAGCTATTTCTCAATTACTTAGTCAATATTAAGATGATATTATCATAGAATCAACTTAATAACAATGATCCAGGACTAATCATTATTAATGCGAAAGTTAACAAACTACTTACTAAAATTTCAAAGACTCGAAAGACATCGTACAAGAACTACTAACAAAGATCATGTCAAAAGAGATATCCAAAATAAAGTAAATAAGAAATGTTTCATTGCCCAAAAGATAGAACAATAACAAATAAAATGAATCATGGAATCCTAGAGACGGAGTGCTCACCCTTAGATCTGCTATCAAACTCTAGCAGTGAGGCCGTGTCTGAGCCTCTGAAAAACTTTCTGCACTCAACAAAAGAAGAGTATAGGGTTGTATCAGTACAAACCATTGTGTACTGGTAGGATCATAGGTCAACTCAACTTAATAACATGTACACAACATAAATCAAATAACAAGTAGACATGCATCATCACATAACAAATTCCCAATGAATTGTCAATACAACAATAACAGGTCAAACAATACTCACAAATAAGCCACATAACCATCAAGAGTATCAATCATACTATAAACATCCATAGAATCAACACAAATATGTACACACATGCTATGAGATTTATTTTTGCCCAAATAGTCATGACCTGCAGGGAACAATCTATGTTCATGTACCGTACCGGCGTGATACCCGATCCAACATATACATATCCGTACCGGTGTGGTACCCGATCCAACATACACATATCCGTACTGGCGTGGTACCCGATCCACCATATACATATCCGTACCGGCATGGTACCCGATCCAACATATACATATTCGTACCGGCGTGGTACCCGTCCAATATATACATATCCGTACTAGCGTGGTACCCGATCCGTCATATACATATTCGTACTGGCGTGGTACCCGATCCATTATATACATATCCGTACCGGCGTGGTACCCGATCCAACATTAACAAGTAATGTCAATATTAAATTTACACTTCTTCACAGCATACAACACGATGTACCAAGTTTACAAGTATACTTAAAGTCATAAGATAATTCCATCAAGTAAATTTCCATAATCATTTATACACGGATCAACAATCCAAACATCAACAATTTCAAGCATGTCCGAATACCAATCAACAAGTATTCAATTTAGGAACATACACACAATTAAGTTGAGTCTAAACTCCAATTAAAACGTAACCTACCTCAACCGAAGAAATCGAATGTAAGCTACTTTACAATGGTCTTGCCCTTCCGTAAAACCTCCGAGTGTTTTAAATTTGTTCAAATATATAATTCTCATAAGAGTACAAATTTAATGACACCAGTTTATAAATTCTTACCCTAAAAATCTTAGACCTAAACTTCAAGTTCTTAATCCCGAAACATGAAACAATTACAATATAAAAACATTAAATAACTAATATCGCAAATCGTAGTCTTCAGTTAACATAAGAAAACAATTATCTGTTTCTATATTTAAACCCACGATTGGCTTATCATGCCTTTCTCTCTCTATATATATATATTACAATTATCTGTTTCTATATTGAAACCCACGATTGGCTTACCATGCCTTTCTCTCTCTATATATATATATATATATTTGCTTCTTTCTGCCATTATCATGCTAATGATTATTGAAATTTACTTTCTTTTACCCAAACCGATGGCATCATTTACACGTACCAATTGGGTATACTGGACAACAATTCCACATGTCTGCAATTACTTATACGCACTTCATCCGCCTCCCTTTTTCTTTTCCCTCTTTTCATCTTCTATCGTGAACTCAATAACTGCTTGCCTCCTCTTTGCCCAATATCTGATCTTATTCTTATTCTTATTCTCCTCCTCCTCCTCCTCCTCCTCCCCCCCCCCCCCCTCCCCTCCCCCTCCCCCCTCCTCGTGCCCTATTATTATTATTATAAATATAATGAACCCTTTCCACTTAATTCGATTCTTATACATAGGTCTCAATAAATAAGAAAATGTTAACTTGGTCCATAACCATCAACTAAAATAATATCTAAAATACCCAATAGATCCTCGGATATTATTCGAAACCTCGAGAAAATAGATCAAATAGTTACATTGATTAAAAAGTATATTTCAGACCTATTGAGAAGATTACAATACTAAAAAGGTTGATTATTATCGGGTTTAACTTTCTCAACTCAATAACCCCGTTAATGACTTAAATTAGTTTCAAACACCTTAAGAATTGTACTACTCATTTTGTGAATCATAATCCACGTATGCAAACTACGGAGAGCGCTAAAATAGCGAAGATGAGATAATTTCACAAATGATCGAGAGGGTCGTTACAACTAGGTAGTGAGTTCAAGAAAAAAGATAAAACTTGTGGTCTAAAATAAGCCATAAATATTTCATATTTGTGTGGTTATAAATCATCTCAAATAAGAAGTTTAGAGTAAAATTGTTTCAAAATAAAGGAATATTACTTTTTTTTTTTGGGACGAGATGAAAGAAAAATATGTCACGTAAATTGGGACAGAGGGAATAGTTTTAGCAGCAAGAGAACACCAAATAGTCCCTAAGCAAATATGTTGTGAGCTACTAACGGCAAGGAGAAAACACCAAAACTACATACTATCTCAGAGCTTAAACTTCTTTCCTCCTATTGCCCCATTTTTTGGGATAATTGTAGTGCCCTAATAAGGTTTGCTACTCGACTATTCCATTGGTACTTGTTATCTTCCACTAGCACAGGTGCCAAATAATGCAACTGGTAAAACCCTTGCCCTATTAAGCATTCACCTAAAGAATAATAGTGAGAGAATAGATCAAAAAAAGCTAGAACTTCTGGTGTTCTATTCTTACTCTAGCTAAAGGCACAACATCCCTCTTAATACATTGCGCAAGAATAAGTTCATGAGACCAATTTAAATATTAAAAATAATTACTCTAGCAAAAGACTATCGTTTCTGTATAATAGATAAGAAAAGGAAAATGACTCACAAGATCGTCAACAGCACTTAGAAAATGCATAGAATGTAACTCTTACAGGTTATTAGCACACGGCTGTCTTCATCTGCGTTATTGCATGTTCTTAACATAGAGTTCTGCATCAATATACGGAGCAAAGTAAACATCTGGATATTTGATTGAGTCATCCTTTGGATTATATTTCCCCAAACGTGATCCAAACTGAAGCAAAACATCACCTTCATTTGTTATTAACATGGGTGGATCACGTACGTATATATGACCTAAAGCCAACAGAAGACTTTTTGATTGTCAACATCTTTGTCCAAGATTCTTTTACTCCATACTCCTTCATAACCCAGATATCTGCATGCCTCCACTTGTTATTACACAACACAGAAAGATCACTTCCAAGCACTCCAAGTACCAAATCATGAAAGTTTTTCTATTACTGCCCATTTCTCATTACCCAGATCAATAGAACTTATTTTCCATCCCTCTTCAAGCCAATGAAGTTTACCGGTCACAAACTTACCCCAAACATCCAAAAAGTCCCCACCTTTAAAGTCATCAATACATCTCCAAGAATCACTCCTTAGACTATATAGTTTGACCTCAACACGATACAATAGTCTATTTCTATAAATAGGGAAAACACCCACTATCTTGTAATCATCTTGCAACTCATCATATCCAAAACCATATTTGAAACCACCAGGTGATTCTAACATCTTGAAAATCATCATATGCAAAACCAAATTTGAAATCACCTGGTGATTCTAATTTCCAATAGTAACTAATGATTAGATTTAGTTCATAATTACGCAGTTTCATATGCTTTCTAATGGATGGATTCCATATAAACAAGTCATATAATGTTCCGTAAAATGGACCGAAGGCAAGACAAATTAATCCATTGACAGAACCCACAAGGAAAGGACGATCATAGCGCTGATTACATGAATAATCCAAGTCAAAGAATGCTCCAATTCCAGGATGGTAAAGTACACCCCTAAGAAAACAGTCCTTGAAACCATGCTCATATTTACTAACAAACTTAAATAAAACACCGTGGTGGTTGTAGTCCTTGTTAGTAGCGGATAACAAGAGGTGGTTCTTCACAAATTCAGGGCTAGAGATTGACGAAAGCCAAGATTTGGAAAAAGACCTGAATTGCAAGAGGGATTTTACAGGAAGTCTCAACAAGATTTCTATTATGAGTTCTTCAAGAAGGTTAGACATTGGTAAGACTGAGTTCGGGTTAATGTCTTTGGAGTTTTTGCTAATTAAATGAGATTAATTACTACGTGAAAGCCCTAAAGAGCACCAAAAAAGAGGGCAAAGGCGGGATTACATTGGTTTTACTTTTGAGGCCGAAACCGAACCGAATACGAATTAAAAAGTTTACAGAAAAATAGATAAGCATAATACTTCCTCCATTCTATACTATTTTCTTTTTTTGGTCTTCTATTTTACTGAATTGACCTATAATTAATTTTAACTTTAAATTTGACTATTATTATTTTATGTAGTAATTTAATACTAAGGTTATAAAGAAAAAGTTTAATAAAATTGATTTCATAAATTGGAAAAGTAATTTAAAAGAATTATTTTAATATAAGGTCCAAGTAAATGGAACGTATCCCTCTGTTTCATTTTAGCTAGCCTTATTACTAAAAATACTTGTTTCAATGTAATTGTTCAATTTATAAAATCGAGAAAAAAGTATCATGTTCTTCCAATATTTCCTATCGTTAAATGACTACATAAAGTGTATAATACTTAAATTTATATTTTTAAGTATAACTAATAAGACTAATTTAGTAAAATAGACTCCTAGTAAATATTTTTACAAAGGCATGTACGACAGAGCGAAGACTCATGTGAGGCTGGTGGGAGGAGATTCGAAGCACTTTCCTGTTTTAATAGAGTTGAGCCAGGGACCGACTCTTAGTCATTTTTTATTCGCCTTGGTGATAGATGTATTGACGCGACATATTCAAAAGAAGGTGCCTTGGTATATACTTTTTGATGATAATGTAATTTTAATTGACGAGATTCAAGGAAGAGTTAGTGATAAGTTGGAAGTTTGGAGACAGACTTCAGGGTCTAAAGGGTTAGGTTGAGCAGGACCAAGACGAAGTACTTGGAGTGCAAGTTCAGTGATTTGACACGATAGTGAAACTGGATTTCCAGGCCATTTAGAAGAAACATAATTTCAAGTATCTTGGGTGTATGATTTAGGGTAATTAAGCGATTAACGAGGATATCACACATCGTATTAGTGCAGGGTGGTTGAAATGAAAGCTCGTTTTGAGAGTCTTATGTGATAAGAAGGTGTCTCCTGAGCTTAAAAGCAAGTTCTATAGAGTGGTCATCCGACCGGCTATGTTGTATGAAACTGAATGTTGTCATTCAAGAACTCCCACATCCAAAAGTTGAAGGTGACAGAGATGAGGATATTGAAATAGATGTGTGGACTTACTAGGAAAGATAGGTTAGAAATGAGATTATTCGAAAGAAGGTGGAGTGACTTCGGTGGAAGACAAGATACAGGAAGTGAGGTTGAGATAGTTTGGACATGTGATGAGAAGGTGCATGGATGCCCTAGTGCGGAGGTGTGAGAGGTTAGCTATAGATGATTTCCGCCAAAGTAGAGCTAGGCTAAAGAAATATTGAAGGCAGATGATTAGATATTACATTAAACAATTATAGCTTACGGAGGACACGATCCTTGATAGGAAGATATGGAGGACACAAATTAGGGTAGAGAGTTGGTGCATTGGAGTGCATCCTTACTGGTAGAAATGGTGCTTTGTTTATAGTTGTGCCTATAGACGTAGGGTTATGCGTGTGTTTTGTGGTTTCTTGTTTGTGGTATTTTGTGATGTTTGTGATTTTTGAGAGATAGTTTACAGTATTATTCTGTAGGTATCTTGTTTCTTTTATTATCCAAGGCGTGTTATCCCATATTGTTGTTCGTTTTTATATTTTTATGTTTTTATATTTAATAATGGTTAATTAGGGATTAATTAGTGTAAAATACGACTACTAAAAGAGAAAAGGGAAAAGAAAGTAAACAATTTTATGAAAGCAAACAAGAAACGAGTGTCCTTTCCATTACTTGATAAATTTGAGAAGAAGACCAAGTGTCTGTCTGCATATGAAACCAACAAATTTTCTCCTTTTGTGCAGTCCATTCATACTCCAGTTATTTCACTTCGTTAAGCTGCGATTCATACACACTCTCTTTCCTGACTCTTGTTGAAGTACTTTTTGGTCATACTCATAGTGATCACAGTTGGACTTGTGCTCCTGAACTTGTTGTCTATAGCCTCTGCACAAAGAACTCGATCCTTTAGACAAACCAACTCAAGTATCAAGTCTAAAATGTATACGAATTTTAGAAACAGGTCAAATTATAAGTAAAAGAATAGAGAAAATGGTCAAATGGCTCTCCAACCTTTACCCCAAATCCCAACTACACACTTATACTTTGCGGGGGTCCTATAACCCCCAAAACTATTTAAAAGTGAAATTATTACACACTGAAAGCTAACATGACAAGAGAGTGTGTTTCACTCTCTTTTAAGAGAGTGAGAACGAAAATATATATTAAAAATTTATTTTTAATATTTTCTTTACATAAATATATATAATTTTAATTATTATTTTACTTTATTCATTTTCTTTCTTCTTATGCTTCTTTTTTCTCCTACTCCTCAAGAACTCAACATGACATCCAATCAAAAACTAATTTATCATCTTCCTCATCTCCTCCGATATAAATCACAGTAAACGGCCAAACTACATCAACTACCATTTCATCTAAACTAGCAATCACCTCCCTAAAAACTCCATTCCTCAGAACACTAAGATTATTCAAACTTAGATACTCATTAACCAAATTACCATACCAAGACTCATCATTCTCATGAAATGAAACATAAACTTCCAACAATACTCTATATACATTTTGTGGAATCTTGAAATCTTTTGACTTTACATCAATTGAATTTTCAATCTCAAACCATAAAAATCATTCAAATCCACATTTCTTGAAATTGAAACAATCAAATCAGCACCATAATCTAAATCAACACCAAATTTTTTCACAATCATAAATTCAACATCAATTTTCATAGTTGATAAATTTTTTAAAAAAAAAAAGAAAAAAAAAACAAGATTGAAAAACGACATTTTTGCACGACATTGTATCAAACATTTGTTGAGCATAATCTAACATCCATTTCTTACATACCCAGAAATCATACAATTCCTATATTCTTTTGGGACATTTCATCGAACAATTTGTGTGCTTCCTCAACATCACTTTTCTTGAAAAAACTGGTAATTCTTGAGTTCCAATTGAAAAACGAATTTGCAATTGAACTCACATAACAAATAATTATTGTGGAAGAACATGAATAAAAGTAAATGAAAAAAAGTAATGAAATGAAAAAGGAAATGAAAAAAGTGATAAAAACACGTGTAAAAATGTTGTTGGCTCGTGCATCACACCACATTCCAAATGACTGGTTGTCAGTTTTCGGTGGGAGAGGGGGTAATAATTCCACTTTAAAATAGTTCAGGGGGTCATAGGACCCCCGCAAAGTATAAGTGTGTAGTTGGGATTTGGGGTAAAGGTTGGGGAGGCATTTGGCCTTTTTCTCTAAAAGAATAAGAAGATCGTTTCCAGTGAAAAAATACTAGGTCACTTTCTCTGTTCTAATTTATGCGGCGGTGTTTGACTAGGTAGGGAATTCAAGGAAAAAGCTAAAACTTGTGAAAGCCATAAATATTTCATATTTATGTGGTTATAAATCATCTCAAATAAAAAGTTTTAGAGTAAAATTGTTTCAAAATAAGGAAATATTACATTTTTGGGGGTGAGATAAAAGAAAAATATGCCACGTAAATTGGGACGGAGAAAATAGCTATTAGCAGCAAGAGAACGCCAAATAGTCCCTAAGCAAATATGTTGTGAGCTATTAACAGCAAGGAGAAATCAAAGCTTAAACTTCTTTCCTCCTATTGCCCCATTTTTTGGGATAATTGTAGTGCCCTAATAAGCTTTCCTCTTGACTATTTCATTGGGTACTTGTTATCTTCCACTAGGACAGATACGAAATAACTCAACTGGTAAAACCCTTGCCTTATTAAGCATTCATCTAAAGAAGAATAGTGAGAGAATAGATCCAAAAAGAGCTAGAACTTCTGGTGTTCTATTCTTACTCTAGCTAAAGGCACAACATCCCTCTTAATACATTGCGCAAGAATAAGTTCATGAGACCAATTTAAATATTAAAAATAATTCCTCTAGCAAAAGATTATCGTTTCTGTATAATAGATAAGAAAAAGAAAATGACTCACAAGATCGCCAACAGCACTTAGAAAATTCATAGAATGTAACTCTTACAGGTCATTAGCACACGGTTGTTTTCATTAATGACTACAAGGTCTGGAATGGTCTGTATGTTTTAATTATGACTATACTATTCTTTTAATTTACTTTTGAGATTATTCGGGGTCTATAATGTTTCTATTTTCTTCCACTTCTATATATTTGAGTTGTTGTATTTGGAATTGAGTTCTTGACTTACCTATCATGGAGGGTTGAATAGTGTCATCACGATCCTGAATTTGGACAGTGATATATAGTAGATTTGTTATTAGTGGTGAAGAGAGAATAATATGTGGTGATGGTGATAGTGAGTGTATATGATGTTTCTGGTTAGATGAGAGATGGAATGAGTAGGATTATTTATTGAGGAAGAAGATATAATTATCAGAGGATCTTAATGGTTAATCAGGGATTAATAAGTGTAAAATACAACTAATTAAAAAGAAAAAGGAAAAGAATTTAAAAAATTAAATTTATAAGATATTTGACATGACATTGACTTGGCTTTGATGTGGCGGGCGAGTGCAAAATACCTCCTGCTATGTGATTGGCTGAATGTGCGTCAGGGTGGAACTAAATTTACTTTTTGATAGTACAAGTGTGTATTAGATCACTTTAATAGTTTAAGTGTAATTTCGACTTTTCAGATATAATTTAAGGTAATTTTGATGTCTTTTCTGAAATATCTATTATTATCATTAACAAAAAAGAGAAAATTTGGCTAATAAACTTCTTCAAGTTCCAATTAGCAAAATGACCTACTTTTATTTTCTCATTTTAAAACAAAATAAAAAATAATTTTAAAGAAAAATTGAACTAAAGTGACATATTAAAAATTATGGAAGGTATTTACATCCTAACTCTTCAAGTTCCATTGGTCATACTTTTTTCCCTCTCTAATTTTTTTCTCCTCCACTCTCGTTGTCGAGCCTTGCACAAAGAGCTCAGCCCTTTAGACAAACCTGTTAGGCAATAGTATAATTATATAGACAAAATATTCTCTTTCCTAGAATAAGATTTTAATACTGATTGTCTAGTTATAACAATATATATTCTTTCCTAGAATAGAACTCTAACCTACCATTGTATAGCTATAAGTATTTCATTATATATTATGGAACAAGACAATTTGCTATTTAGAAAATCTTGGTTTCTCTTATTTCTCTGTCATGGTATCAAGAGCCACAATCTAAATTTTTTTCTTTTTCCATGCTTTCTGCTCCACTAGCACAGGTACCAGATAACACAACTGGTAATACCCTTGCCCTATTAAGTATTCACCTAAAGAAGAATAGTGAGAGAATAGATTAAAAAAAAAAAAGCTAGAACTTCTGGTGTTCTATTCTTACTCTAGCTAAAGGCACAACATCCCTCTTAAGACATTGCACAAGAATAAGTTCATGAGACCAAGTTAAATATTAAAAATAATTGCTCTAGCAAAAGACTATCATTTCTTGATAAGATAAGAAAAGAGAAATCATTCGCAAGGCCGCGAACAGCACTTAGAAAATGCATAGAATGTAACTCTTACAGGTTATTAGTCACACGGCTGTCTTCATCTGCGTTATTTGAACCTTCATTGTTATCGCATGATGCACCGGGCTGCCCTTTTTTTATTGTTATCGCATGCATGATCCCTTCGATAAAAGGGACAAACTAGGCTCTTTACGTAGAGTTCTGCCTCAAAATATGGAGCAAAGCAAATAACATCTAGACATCTAATTGAGTCATCCATTGGATTATATTTCCCCAAATGCGATCCAAACTGAAGCAAAAATTCACCTTCATTTGACATCAAAATGGGTGGACCACGTACATGTGACCTAAAGCCAACAGGAGACTTTTTGATAGCCAACATCTTTGTCCAAGATTCTTTTACTCCATACTCCTTCATAACCCAGACATCTGTATGCCTCCACGTGTTATTACACAACACAGAAAGATCACTTCCAAGCACTCCAAGTACCAAATGATGATATTCTTTAAAATTGCAAGGCTTTTCTATCTCTGACCATTTCTCATTACCCAAATCAATGGAACTAATGTTTCAGCCCTCTTCAAGCCACAAACTTACCCCTAACATCCAAAAGTTCCCTACGTTTAAAAGTCATCAATACGTCTCCAAGAATAACTCCTTAGACTATATATTTTGACCTCAATACGATCCAATTGTCTATATATATAAATAGGGAAAACACCCACTACCTTGTAATCATCTTGCAACTCATCATATCCAAAACCAAACTTGAAATTACCAGGTTATTCTGATTCCCAAGAGTAAATCATGATTAGATTTAGTTCATAATTACGCAGTTTCATATGCTTTCTAATAGATGGATTCCATATAAACAAGTCATATAGACCGAAGGCAAGACAAACTAATCCATTGACAGAATCCACAAGGAAAGGATGATCATGGCGATTTTTACCTGGATAATCCAAGTCAACTAATGCTCCAGTTTCAGGATGGTAAAGTACAACCCTAAGAGAACAGTCCTTGACACCATGCTCATTTTTACTAGCAAATTTCAATAAAATACCGTGGTGGTTGTAGTCCTTGTTAGTAGTGGATAACAAGAGGTGGTTCTTCACGAATTCAGGGCTGGAGATTAACTCAAGCCAAGATTTACAAACAGACCTGAATTTCAAGAGGGATATTATAGGAAGTTTCAACAAGATTTCAGTTATGAGTTCTTCAGGAAGGTTAGCCATTGGTAAGACTGAGTTTGGGTTAATATGTCTTTGAAGTTTTTGCTAATTAAAAGAGATTACCACGGGTAAGCCCTAAACAGCACCTAAAAAACAAGGGATTACATTTACATTGGTTTTACTTTGAGTCCAAAACCGAATAGAATACGAATTTAAAAGTTTGCACAAAAATAGATAAGCATAATACTACTTCCTCGGTTCTATTTATTTTGCTCCAAATTTGATTATTATTATTATTTTATATAATGATTTAACACGAAGAATAGAAAGAAAATTTTTTAACAAAAGTTTCTTGATTTCTTAAATTGAATAAATAATTTGAAATAACTATTTTTAATATAGGGATCACTAAAAATACTCATTTCTGTTTAATTATCAATTTATGAAATCAAGAAAAAATTATCATGTTGTTCTAAGATTAGCTCTATCATTGAATGTCTACATAAAAATGTATAATCCTTAAATTTTATTTATAAAATATAATTAATAAAATTAATTTAGTAAATTAGACCCCTAGAAATATTTTCTTAAGGAGAATTTCAATTCAACAAGGTTCAACTAAAATGAAATGGAGGAAATACATAAATGTGCCCTTTAAAATATGTATTATGTCACAGAAAATATTTGTCTATTTACTAAATTTTATACGAGTTTAATTATTTATTTGTGCATGCTAAAAGTTGTGGGGGTATACAAGCTAAGTTCAAGTCCAGTGGATTTATCACAATTAGGCTTTGACAAAATATTTTGATGGATTTTAAATTAATAAATAAAATATATCCTGTCTTAAATTTTAACGTATACAAAGTATTGTGGCTAAATCAATTAAGTTGTATGACCCGAATAGTAAGAAATGAAGAAATTTAAATAAAAGTAACTTCCAATGGGTGCTTATCTGAAATTATTAGGAGTTAGTAGGAAGAAATCGCTCTTTTTTCTTGTGAAGTGAATAACACAAGAAATTAAAAAAAAAAAAAAACAGTTCGTGAAACAAAACTTTATTTCCAAAAGAAATAGAATAGGACTTTACACTTTATTTCCAAAAGAAATAGAATACGACTTGTAAAGTGATTTCGTTGATGATGATCATCTTCGAATTCTAATTTCAAAAATGGCACACAAAATTCTAATTAGAAGTTAGAATTACGTGTTAAATTTCCAGTGATGTTCCTCTTCCCTATCATTTTACTTGTGGCTATCTATTATTATCACTAAAAAAAGTAGAAAAATATAAAAAGTTGAAAGATCAAAATGTTCATATAAAATTGAACGACTTATTTATCCTTCAATCAAAACTTTACATATTAGAATATAAAAATATAATATCTAAAGAATTTATTCTTGTAAGCGTATCAAATCATACACACTTTCCGAATTAATTTCTCAAAAGTTTCACAGAGAATTTTATGAAAGCAAACAAGAAACAAATGTCCTCCATTACTTGATAAATTTGAGACAATGAAACATAGGAGAAGAAAACCAAGTGCCTGTCTGTCTACACGTAAAACCAGCAATGTTATCTCTGTTTTATGTTCTGCAAAGAGAAACACTTGAATAAGCTGCGAATGCATACTCAACCCGTCTTCTCTAAGTTCTCTTTTCTGACTCTTTTTTGAAGTATGTTCCGGTCATACTCATAGTGATAACGGTTGGACTTGCGCTCCTGAACTTGTTGTCGAGCCTCAAGTATCCAGTCTAAAATGTATGCTAGTTTTAGAAAAAGGTCTATTCAGAACATAAAGAGAATCAACTACAATGGAAACGATGATGACACACACTTTATTGTACTTAAACAAAGTTCATCGATCAAATCAGTTTCTCCTATATTTCAAAGTTCTTTTGTAGCCCCAACCGAACTCTCATGATCATATCAGCAAAATTAGCATCTTAAACTGCTTACACCTTTGCAATGCAGACTTCCTTTCATTAACATTATTGCTAAAGTGAAAGAAAGAAGATTCAGCCTTAGTAGATCAAATAAGTAAAAGCATAAGAAATCGTTTTGCAGTGAAAAATACAAAGTTACTCCCTCAGCTTCAATTTATGTGGCAATCTTTGGCGGGGCACAGAGTTCAAGAAAGAAAGAAAAAATGGACTTTTGAAACTTAGTCTAAAACAAAACATAAAGCTAACTTGACACAAGACAACCTCAAAAGGAAAGGTCTCCAGTTAGTGAACAGATGCTACCTATCGTTTGTTTTTCCACTGCAAGGTGGCCTTCTGCATATTTGGGCAGAAGTGGGTCATGCCACATATCATAAAAGAGGCACATATGAGCCGGAGCACGTGGAGCGTTGATGAAACCATCAAAAGGATCTGGCTAACGATCCCTGCTGCTATCTTCTGGAGTATTTTGAATGAGAGGAATAGGAGGTGTTTTAATGGAACCTCGACTCCAAATAACTCTCTCAAAACTAGATGTCTAGTCTTTCTTTTTTGATGGTCTAAATAGGGAATGAGGGAGTAGCTATTAGCAGCAAGAGAACATTAAATAGTCCTAATGCAAATAAGTTGAAACAATTAACAGCAAGGTGAACAATTAACAGCAAGGTGAACACACCAAAATTAGATTCTATTCGAGCTAGAACTTTGTTAACCGATTCTTTTGTTTCCTCTTATTGTCCTATTCTTTTGGGGATAATGGCAGTGTCCCAGTAAGCTTTGCACCTCGACTTTTCCACACAGTCCATTGCTACCTCCCACTATCACAACAAGTACCAGATAACTCATCCCGTAATATCTTTGACCTATTAAACTTTTACCTAAAGAAGAATAGCCAGAGAATGGATCGAAAAATGAAAACATAGGGGCTACATCTAGGCGTCATTGGTGCATTCACCCACCACAATCTCCTTGTCTCTGGTGCTCAATTCTTACTCTATCTATAGGCACAACGTCACTCTTAAAATACTATTCAAGAAGAGAAACACTGTCTAGTAATATTGTGTTTGAAGTTCATGAGACCAAGTAATACAACAAAACAACTGCTCTAGCAAAAGAATATCGTTTTTTGTAAATAATGCAGAGAAGGAAAATAATCACAAGATCCAACAGCAAAACGGAAACAAAACTAACAACACTTAAGAAAATGCATAGGATGTAACGCTTACAGGTTATGAGTCACATCATCCAAGTATTTGAACCTTCATTGTTATTGCATGTGTGGTCCCTTCGGTAAAAAGGGACAAACTAGGCTCTTAATGTAAATTTCTGCGTCCATAAATGGAACAAAGTTAGTAACATCTAGATATCTGATTGAGTCGTCCTTTGAATTATATTTCCCCAAACGTGGAAAAAAGTTAGTAACATCTACATATCTGTTTGAGTCGTCCTTTGAATTATATTTCCCCAGATGTAATCCAAATTGAAGAAAAATGTCACCATTTGACATCAAAATGGGTGGAACACGCATCTGTGACATAACATCAGGAGAAATGACAGTAAACATCTTTGTCCAAGATTCTTTTACTCCATACTCCTTCATAACCCAGATATCTGCACGACATGGGGATGCAAGACTCATCAGGTAATTACAAAACACAGAAAGATCACTTCCAAGCACTCCTAGCATCACACTATTACGTCCACCTTTAAAATTGCAAGGCTTTTCTATCACTGCCCATTTTTCATTAGCCAAATCAATAGAACTAATACGATCTCTTTGAAGCCAATGAAATTTCCCGTTCATAAACTTACCACAAAGATCCAAAAATTCACTACCTTGAAAGTCACTTACAGTCTCCAAGAATCACTCCTTAGACTATATATCTTGACCTCAATACCCCGCACACGACCCACAACCTTGTAATCATCTTGCAACTCATCATATGCAAAACCAAATTGATAATCAGAATATTCATCCTCTAGGTAACGGGAGAATACATAAGGTCTATAATTAGGCAGCTTCTTATGCTTTCTAATCGATGGATTCCATAGAAACAAGTCAATTAAGCCACCATAATGAGTCATGGCAAGACAAACCAATCCATTAACAGAACCTACAAGCCGAGGAAAATCACCCAGAGTTTTATCTGGATAATCCAAGTCAAATGCCTCCGTTACAGGATGGTTAAGTAAAGAAGTAAGAGAACAGTCTTTGATACCTTGCTGCTTAGGTTCACATAGACGAGCAAAATTAAACATAACACCATGGTGGTTGTAGTCCTTGTTAGTAGCGGATAACAAGAGATGGTTCTTCACAAATTCAGGGCTAGAGATTAACGAAAGCCAAGATTTGCAAACAGAGGTGAATTTCAAGAGGGATTTCACAGGAAGTCTCAACAAGATTTCTGTTATGAGTTCTGCAGGAAGGTTAGGCATTGGTAAGACTGAATCTTCGCTCGAAATGGATGGGAACCGAAAAGGATTATCCCATTTTGGGACAGCTTCATCTCCTTGGGATTCCATTTGGGGTTGCAGAAACTGCAACTCTTTGGAGTTTTTGCTAAAGCCCTAAGCAGTAAGGAAACAGGTTGGATCTTAACCGTTTATTATCTTGATTCATTTTGACGTTCAAATTTGATCCAACTTGCCCAATTGTCATCACTACTTTTATCTACATGACTCATACTTTAACGACTTACGACTCTATACTTAAATGTTTAGTGTGTTATTCGCGGGATGCTCAAGGGTAGGGCAACCGGCTCACACTAGATTTCTGTTGATTTTGGGAAGAATACTAAAGGGATAAATATGGAGTGATTGATAAAGTTGTTTAATATTATTTTTAGGATCGCAAGAATGTCTGAAACTTAGAAATGGAATAAGATGATTCCATTATATAAAATTAAGGGGGACATTCAAAATTACAATAACTGTAAGGGTATTAAGTTGTTGAATCATCCTATGAAAGTTTAGGAAACGGTGGTAGAATTGAGGCTGAGGAAGATCGTGAACTTTTTGAGAATCAGTTAGATTTTATGTCAGATTGCTCGATTATCGAGGTCATTCGCCTCGAGAGGAGATTAGTGAAGCAGTAAAGGGAAAGTCTCTCGATTAGTGAAGCAGTAAAGGGAAAGAAAGAATGACTTAAACATGGTGTTTACTAATCTTGAGAAGGCATATAATAAAGTTCCTGGAAAGGTTCTGTGGAGGTGTGCCCATGGCATACATCAAGCCGATTCAGGACATGTACGTCGGAGCGAAGACTCGTGTGAGAATGATGGAAGGAGACTCTGCGAACTTTTCTATTTTTTCTATTTTGACAGGGTTGCACTAGGGATTGACTTTTAGTTCGTTTTTATTTCTCTTGGTGATACACATATTGACAAGGTATATTCAAGGGGAGGTGCCTTGGTTTATGTCATTTGTTGATGATATAGTTCTAATTGATTAGACTCAATGAGTATATGATAAATTAGAGATTTGGAGAAAGATACTGGAGTCTAAAGGGTTTAGGTTGAGCATGATCAAGACAGAGTACTTGGAGTACTAGTTTAGTGATTTGACGCATGTGGCTAACGTTGTAGTGAAACGGAATTCATAGGCCATTCGAAAGAGAGATAGTTTCAAATATCTTGGGTCTAGATTAAGAGAATTAGAGAGATTGACGAGCATGCCACGCATCGTATTGACGGAGATCGATGAGAATGTTGAGATGAATATGTGTACCTACTAGAAGAGATAGGATTAGAAATTAAATTATTCGAGAAAGGGTGAAAGTGGCTTCGATGGAAGACAAATTGCGGGAAGTAATGTTGAAGTAGTTCGAACATGTGATGAGGAGGTGCATGGATGATAAACTACATAGTATTGTTTTATAAGTACTATATAATATATTAATCTTTTAATGACCATGCAAAGTGCGGACTATTTCACTAGTGTTAGTATATAAAAAAATGATAAACTAACTACTCCCTTCGTCCCATATTTCTTTTTTACACACATGATAAGAAATCACAAATAAGAATGTAATTTTATTAGTTCACAAAATTAATTCTTTCTTAAAAATTTTTTTGAAAATTTTATAAACAAGTGTGAATAATTTTAAAAAAATAAATTGCAAGGGTAATCTGAGAAAAATTTAATTAATGTTTTCTTGATTTAGTAAGGTGGACAACTATTTTTTAGTAAGATTACTAACTAATATGAAATGGAAGAAATATATGTTTCAATTAAAAAAATCAAGTAAAATAAAACGGAAGATGTGCTCCCTCTATCCATCTTTGCTCCACTTTTTTATCTTGAGATGTTAAATAACACTTATTTCGGTCATAAAATCAATGAATAATTTACCTATTTCTCTCCATTCTATCCTTACTATTAAATACTATTCAGCACTCAATGCATTTTTTAAAACATAAAATTTAATTCTATTGAAAGGGTAATTTGATAAAATGTTTTTATTATTTACTGTTTTTTATTTGTGTGTCAATTAAAAAAAAATTAAACAAGTAAAATAAACAGAGGGAGTACTTCTTTTCTTTTCTTTTTTTTCTTTACTCATAAAATGGAAGTATAGAATTTTCAATTTATTCATTTCAAAAATTTCCTTGTTTATTGTAAACTTTATCACCACCCCCATTTATTGAGTGGCAAGGAAAAAACAGCCATCTCTGTCCAAATGTTTGTTTGTTTGTTAAAAAAAAAAAGGATAGTGTTGTTCCCATGGTCGGTCCACAGTGGCTGCTACTATAGCTACGGCCATCATGGCAACTACTCCCTCAACTCTCTCCTACATCTTCCCTAGCACCAACACCAGCAGGAGGAGGTTCTTGATTACAAGTAATTGGCCTTCTCACCAGAGGCCCACTGAAGAACAACCATGCTCCTCTTCAGGTCATCTCCCAATACCTCTTTGTATCTATGTCAAAGGTTTTCTTTTATAATTGTGAAGGAGGACTAGTTTATAGGCTAAATATGGGGCTCGTGAACTTGGTTGAATAATAATAATACTATACAACCAAGTGCA
>NC_061113.1:18492136-18594714 GCF_002878395.1 Capsicum annuum | reverse complement strand
TGCACTTGGTTGTATAGTATTATTTGTTGACATCCATGCTACAAGAAAGCTAAAATGTGCAATTGGTAGAATGTTGAGTTACTTATTTGGAGTATCAGGGATCAATTTCCACATCATATATTATTTCCTTCTTTTCGTGTTCTAAAAATTCCAAATTCACCTCTACTGGTGTCTAGTGCATCATATTCAAGAAATTTTACATTCGCCTTTGGACTTGTGTATGGTCAGCACTTGCACACTCTGGACTAATTTTGTGCGGGTACATGCTACTGGTCGAGCCAAAATTTTGAGTGTATGAGTTTTGGATCACAATTCTTTTATTAATTGGTTTCTGGATAATTTATTTATACATCTTAAACGACTTCTTAAATACTAAATACAAGATCTGAGCCAAAGTTATTGGGTACTAATGGAAAGTATTTTTGCCTCTATTAAATTTGAACATGAGAGAACTCATGGTTCTTAATATCCACCTCATTGACTAATAGATTGCATCTTGTGAGTGAAGGCATATGCTTAGTTGCTGTGATGTGTTGTTACAAAATCTTGAAACTACGGTGTTGATTAAAGAACTGAAAAGATCAATACTTGATAAGTTGATGAGCGATTCAAGCTTGCGAAATGTAAATATTAAGCTGGGTAGGGAGTGAAAGCGTACACTTAATTATGTTCAGAGTTATGTTTTTGGGTGTGTCTATTCAGCTCCAAATCACATTTGTTCCCAATTTTCAGCTTTATAGTCCAATATCATGGTGTGCCTATGTATATGTGCTGTTACAACAACAATATAACCAGTGTAATCCCACAAATGGGGTCAGTGTAGGGTAGTAAGTACTCAGACTGTACCCTCGCGTTGAGAAAAATTATGTGTTACAAAATTTTGAAATTAGGATGATGATAGAAGAGCCAAAAAGATCAAGACTTGCTAACTTAATGGGTGATTCAATCTTGCTAAATGTAAATATTAAGTTGGCTAGAGAGTGAAACTGTACATTTTACTTAATTATGTTTTTGGGTGTGTTGAGATCCAGCTCCAACTCACATTTGTTCCCAATTTTTATGTTTCACATGGTATGAGAACCAAACTTGCCCTGACATTGGGCTGTAAAGCTGAAAATGCTAGTGCTATCTGTTATGCTCTGGCATGTTAAAAAGGATACTGACAAATGACAATTTTGCTAGCTATAGTTGACAATGTTAAAATGACTTCTGTTCTTGATTTTCATGGGTTGCTTATAATAGGCACCCTTTCAGTTCTCCCTGCGACATAACCTTCTCAATTCTCTGTGGAAAATTGTCTTATTTGTCGACTTTTTTACTTGTACATGTGGCATCAAGCCTTGCAGCTATAGAATGATAGTGTTATCCACTTCGCACATTGAATAAAAGTTAAGAGATTGATGCAGTATCTGCAAAGTTTTGTTACTATCTACTATTTCTTGTACTTCTTATTCTGGACTTTCTTTGACCATTGTTTTCTTGAGTTGAGGGTCTATCGGAAACAATCTCTCTCCCTCTAAGGCAAGGGCACGTTTTGCATATGCTCTACCTTCCCAGAACCCACTTTGTGGGACTAAAATGGGTATGTTGTTGTTGATGTAGTATCTGCAAAGCCCCAACCTTCTTAACATTCAATGTTTTCTCCCTCTGCATTATGATGCCTTTGCTTTTCGGCCGTGTATCATGAAATTTGAATTAAACTGGTAAATGCAGCCTGTTATCAAGGGGCAGTGCAGTCGTATGGTCTGCAGAAGCAACGGGTACAACTAAATAGCATATCGAAGGCTATGAGAACGAGAAGACATGGATCAGTTGGACGACAAAAGAAAGGACTAATCAGATGTAACATTGAACTTCAGGACTTCATTGGCGGAGATCTCATTAAACTTGATTTGGGTCAATGGTTATCTGATGTGGAAGAACACAAAGCCTTGGCAATTTACTCTCCTCATGAAGGGGGTTATGAAGGACGCTATCTTACTCGCCTTAAGTACCAGGGATATCATTTCTTGGACCTTACTGCTCGTGGCCTCGGTGACCCTGAAACCACTCTCACTAAGTTCCACCCTGTCTGCCCTGTAAGTTTAGCATATGCACTCAATATTCTTATTCTCAAACACAAACTTGCAGTGTCTTGATTGACTTTCACTTGCAAATTTGACGTTGCAGGCCCATGTTGGGAAGCAACCAATAGCTAGATGGTATTTTCCTCCCGAAGTTGATTATAGGCTTTCATTACTTCCTCCGGATGCCAAAGGATTAGTGGTTTGGATAATAGAAGCCAAGGTTAATTCTAGCCTTTCAAATGTATATAATCATGTCAGCAGTATTTTGACAAGATCTATTACTAATTGTTTGGCATTAACTGTTCAGGTCTTATCAAAGGCAGAGCTGCAGTTTCTTGCTTTACTTCCGACACTTCGCCCTAATGTGAGGGTCATTGCAGAGTGTGGTAACTGGTAAGATTTCCCTTTTCGTCTTCTTTTCTCCTGTTTATCAATCAATTTTCTTGGGAATAAGGAAACATTGAGATACTGCATTTCTAGTTAAAACAACATTGTGTGCAAAAGCTACCTAGATTTACTTCATGTTAGGCTTAGACGATGCAAGAGTCAGGACAAGTATCTTAATATAGATTACATATATTTCTTTTCATCTTTTTGAGTATTGAACCCCCTTACTTTTGAATTTAAGAGGTGCAAGTACATGTTTATTTTTTGAATTTTTGAAAGCATAGGAGCCTTTTATATTTTGATTCATTACATAACTTCTATTCATTACATCCCCTTGAGTACGTTGCGGCCCTTCCCTTGACCCTGTGTGGATGAAAAATGCTTCGTGCACTAGGCTTCCCTATCCTTTCCTTTTACGTAACCATTCTATTCATGACATGTACAGGAGAAAGTTCATGTGGAAGCCACTCAAGGAGATTGCCGGTTTATCTTAGTCAAAGGAGGAATACAGTCCACGATATTGGAACTTGACACTATAAAATAGGCATTTGATCAAGGGTTGCTTTATGACTTGTCCCATCACCTTGTAGCAATTAGAACAGCTACTAGGTTCTTATGAATTATTATATGACTCAATATTGTGTATTGCTGTACATCAATGTATATGAAGTTGGCAAAATATTCAGATAAGAAAATGTCGTCAGTCTGACCAAGTTTTTGGGAAGTGAAAAAATGATGTTTATTTTGGAAAGTTGAGATGTTTGTTCAAAATCTTTAGGGAAAAAATAAGTGTTTTTGAGCAGTAGGACGAGATGTTGTGCAAAAATCACTTTCGGGATCTTGGTCAAGCACAAGATACTTCTCTAATATTGGCAAAAACTTTTTCAAATTGATTAGCTAAACACTAACTGTTATTCTCCAAAACAATTTTTTCATAAAAATAATTCTGAAAAAGAAGTTTTAAAGATAAAATATCTTAGAAGTTTGGGAAAGAAGGTACAATACTTTTAGCTTAAAACAGATCAAAAAAGTTTACCTAATAAAATAAGCAAAAAGGAGACCAAGAAAATTCTAAGGAGTGTTGCCTTTTCCATTCTCTTTAATGTTTTTGTGGTAACTATGTGATTGTTGTTATTGATTTAATTGTTACTCTTAGCAATGTATTTATATTAGGGAAATAATACCTGCAACAGAATCTCAAATGATAGAGATTTAGTTACAACATTATGTGCTGCCCATAAATGAAAAAAATAAAATCAAAGACTAAGGTAGCACAATATTTTGATTTTTGAACATGCATGAACTACTTTGGAAAGTGAATCACCTAATTTTGCCTTTGAATTGAAGTTTGGCAAGTAATCTAAAATCAAATTTGTTTTATAAAAGCTTATTAAAAGTTTTAAGTTACGTACATTAATAGTTTATTATTACTATAACAGCAGCTCAATTATCAATTTATCAAGTTATCAATTAATGTTTACAACATCAAGAGGAAAATATACGATATAATTCACAAGTGGGGTCTGAGAAGGGTAAAGTATACGTAGATCTTTCCCCATCCTCATAAAAATAGAGAGGTTGTTTCTGATAGACCTCAGCAGATGAAATAATGCATGTCAAACGGTTTGAAAAAAGAGATACATATATAGAGCCAAAAACAATAACAAATGAATGCGAAAAGAACATTAACGAAAACAAGTAATGCAGCAATCAAAACATTAAAAATACCATTGAAAATTGAAATCGAAAATAAAAAAACTACAAGAAAATTGCTAATACTACTAGTAAGAAAGAAGGTTTGAGAATAACTACCAAACCGGCCTATAACGCAAGGAAGCGAGAGAATGTTCAACTACCAACTACTCTTCTACCATGATTTTGCTAGAACATGCACAACGGAAGCAAAAATTCTACAGGATCAATATAACTTACATATAATCTAGATAACATAAATCAACAAACGAAATTGAAAAACTACTTACCTGTTGAAGCTTCCACACAATTCATTCACTGTCTTGACCTCCAGGGCTACAGTCTTCTACTATTTCTTGACTAATCTTTTGTTATCAAACTTGTGTGGGCAAGTTGATACGAGTACGGCCACAAAGGTGGACATATGTGAGATGTATTGAACCCGAGGCTTGGAGTGTGCAAGTAAAGTGCAAAGGAGGACCTAAAATCTCTCAAAAACCGTCCAAACTCTACACTCCAAGGGCGCCTATTGAACCATTTGACTAAAGGGTCATTTTGGACATTTCACACTATTTTGTAACCTACTATAAATAGAACAATGTAGGGTTTCAATTCATTTAGTTTTTGTTGAATATGAAAGTGTAACACTTAGAAACATCTCTCTTGAGAGAATGATCCTCCATGGCCGAAATTGTAACGAGGGAAATCAATTTGAGTGTGGAATCACTCGTGTTGGATTCAAGCTTGAAAAAGTTGGATGATTGGGAGATCGAGGTCCCTCTTGTTCCAACGTAAGAGATAGATGAAATATTGTGCATAGTGTTAAGGGTCCAAGAGTGGAATAGGCTCTTGGGTTCTTAATATTATGGATTCATGTAATCTATCTATCTATCCTTTATTTTTATTGTAATCTTGTAGTTTGTGTTCTTGTTGTAACCATTTGTAGTTTGTCTTGTGATAATGAACCTGTGACTTCTTGTTGTTATCATATTGTTCTTGTTTCTTCATCTTAATGTTGTAACTTAGTTTGATTGGCTGTTTTTGGTGTGAAATCACACCTTTGTTATCTCGTTTATTGTTGTCATTGTTGAATCCGAGTGTGGTCTCAATCGGTCCATTTTGTGTCCTTCCTTGTCATTCTTATATCATTTGGTATCAAAGCATGGCTAGATATTGTTCCCATAAGATCAATCTTGGGCTCGTAAATTTGAAAATAAAATAAAAAAATTTAAAAAAATTGAAAATTCCAAAAAAAAATGCAATCTGCCCGTGTTGTGTTCTTGGCCGAGATTTTTGTTTGTCTTGATTGTTTCTAGTGTTGTTTTTGTTCTTCACTAACACTTTGATTCCATATCTAAGTTTGAGCTTTGATGTGTTGTTATGAACAAAGACTTGGCCGATTGTAGCTGAACAAATGTTATGGCAGACTGTTTTGGCCGTGTGGTTTCTCCTTGATGTTCTAAGATTGACCATGTGATATTGTTGTTAATTGGTGGCTTAAGAACATTTTTTTGAGTTGTAGTAGTTAAGGCCGTGAGTTGAAAACATTGTTGTTGAGGATTTGGGAGTTGACCGTTGGAATTGTTGTTGGTTGTTCTTGGAATTCTTGTTATTGTTCTTGGTGAAGTTGTTATTGTTCTTGATGTTCATCACCACCTTCATATATTGTTGAAAATGTGAACATTAGATCTTTAACGGTGAAGGGAAAAAGGTGAAGCTTCATTAGTCTTGAAAGATTTACCATCACTCACCAACTAGCCAATCACATCTCAACAACTTCCATGATTCAAGGGTCCATGTTTTAAGAATAAGTTGTAACACCCCGCATTTTGGGCTAGAACAAAAAACCATCATTTTAGTGCTTGGCGCGTTGCGGAAGGGTCTATTTAACAATTGTCGAATTCCTGTAGCCTAGCGCGATTGTGGCGCATCGCGCGGAAGTTCCAGGTCCCAACCAGTGGGACAACTCAATGGCTCCACATCACGGTGACCCTAAAAATTCCATTCGTCAATTTTCAGTGAGCCATCGCGATAGTGGCATGTCGCGGTGGCCCATAGGATCGGGTTCTCAGTTAAAATTTTTCCAGTTTCATTCAGAAGTTAACAAGGGTAGTTTGGACTTTTTTCAAGTCTCTTAAAACGTCCAAACAGGAGATTAAGACCTTTACAAGCATAATATACGACATTCTCAAGATTTCCCTCAAAATAAAAACACTAGTTCATATACTTCTCCTCCAACAAACTCAAGATTCAACTGTGGGTTTTCGAAATTAATCAAAGATTTGAAATCCCCAAATTGTAGGCTTCAAGGATCAACCATTATTCTTCATAATCGAGGTATGCAGGGTTTATCCTAAAAAACTACATGGGCTTGAAATTGTTAAAGCATGATTTAAAGGTTTTGATGCATGTATTTTATGGGGGTTTTGAAAACTATATTATTGATTATGCATTTTGAAAATTTCAATGCTATTATTGCTTTGGCCTTGTGGTCTTTTTCCCTAAATTGATTTACATATATATGTATATGTATGAATTTGAGATTTAAGATTATTGAGAGTATAAATTACGAACTCCCTCTCTTGTATTGAATTAAAGATTATGATTTTGTGATTTAAAAGATGTTTTTACAATATCCTGACATTTGAACATGATTTGGAATTGTTGAGAGGGTGTTTCTTGATATCAATATGTTCTTGTGTGTATGAGAAATAATTGCATGTGTTTACATGAGGTGTGAGAAAAAAAGATTCATTGAATTGAATTATTGAAATGCTGGTCTCAAAACTCGTGTTTTGAATACAGAGATTTATGATAGACTAATAATGGATCAGAGATGTGACTTGCAAGTTAATGGTATGACGATACCATATGTTTTTATGCCATAACAGATTATGTTTTTAGAGTATGTTTTCAGATACTGCATGTTTTAATAGATTTTAAAAAGGTGCTTAAAGAGGGTTAGGTGGTTATCCGAAGAAGGCGCGAGTTCAAGCAACTCTTAGCCTGAAACCGTATTTGCCGATATGGGTAGATTATTATTGTACACTGGCAACAACCGTGTGGCGTAGTAGATTCAAAGACTCCGACCCTTGCGGCATACTTGGGTTGGGGGCTTCGCTGCAGAGTTAATGGAAGTTTTCATATAGCCCATGGAATTTTTCAGAGTTGTAGGGTATACTACCTAGCGCAGAAGGAACACAGATTCCTCAGAGTTGAGATGATTTTTTTACAGAGTCTTTAAAATGCCCATGTGAATTCTTAGTATATGATATACTTATGAATTGTTTTAAATTGCTATCATATATGTTGAATAGTATATGATTATTTTGGATATTCTTTCCCTACCAGTACATCTGTATTGACCCCCCTCCCCCTTCCAGGTTCTGAGGCTCAGTCTAGGGGTCTGAAAAAATAATAGATTTTATCAGACAGAGTTGCAGTGTCCAGTTGGTGAGCCTTCTTTATTCCAGAAGGCCTGTTTACTTTCAGAAAACTATTATTAGATATAGTTTTAGTCTATTGGGGGTCTTGGCCCAGTTTTCAGAACAGTTTTGAGATGTAGTAGAGATTTCGCAGACTCAGTCAGATCTTATTCAGATGTTTTGAATTATAGTTTTCTTTCTTATGTTTTGAAACCCAAAGTTAATGACCATGTTTCCATATCATTTTTTATTTTCGTATTTTTATTTATGATATGAATATTGTGCATGATTACCAGATCAGATAGAGAAAGACGTCTGGGCCTTCATGGTTTGGGATGTCCATCACGACCAGGCCCTAGTTTGGGTCGTGACAAACTTGGTATTAGAGCACATTTCATAGTCCCAATGTGTCTGCGAAATCACGTTGGGTAGAGACTTATTTATGGGTGTGTAGCGCGCCACACTTATAAGCAGGAGGCTACTAGGCGTTTAGAAATATTCCTCTTTTTCCATCTTCTAGTTCGTGCTATAGAGTAAAAATTGTTCCTCTTTCATACTTAATTTGTGCTATGGTGCTGCCTATACGAAAGTAAAGTTATCCCAATTCTTTCCTTACTTTGATGGGCCCAGATATGTCTCATTATTGGGGTGATTCAAGTGCTGAAGTTTAAAGTCTAAATGGTATGGTCCTTTCTGATTGACCCATATAAAATTTTAAAATTGTGCAAGGACTTGTGAAGAGTCTGTTAGTTCCTCAGAGTGTATTGATTCAAGTGTGAACTTTGATTCTGATGAAATCGTGCTTTTTAGCCTGCGGTATTGAGTGTATTCAGTCCTTTTCAGAATTTATATTACAGATGTCATGCCTTGAAAGGGGAATGATGTGTAGCAGAATATTGGAACTGTATTTTCACTCGAATAGTAGTATAAGTTAAAGTGTTGTTATCATGACCTATTGGTAGTGAGATTAGACGAAGAAGCTGGTGATATGAAGTTACAAGGTTAGAAGTGAGAGTGAGAGTGACTTTTGTGTAAATAAATATTTTAGTTGAATAACCGATGTTTGAGGATGATTTACCCCTTTATAGTGATAGACTAAAGTTGTAGTTAGTAGCATATGTGGATTGCAAGGTAGTCTGTGGGGCTCTTTCGATTCACTAGCATAGTTGCCTTGTCATTTCTCTCATTTTCTTGTTTAAAACACAAAATCAAAGTTTAGTGAATTCGTGTGAGGCCTATTTCTATTCACTAGCAACTTGTTGTTCATCTTATTATTCTTGTGTTGGTTGGAACTGGGGGTTTAGAGGCGTAATGGCAAGAAAAGTGGTAAGAGAAATTTATTGAATGTATATATAGACGAATCTTTTGGCATGAGATTGAGTTAGTATTAAAGTGATGCATCCTTGTGTGTTAGTTCAGTAGAAGGTAGAGAAGGAGTTATTAGCTAAGGTGAGTTGTTGTTTGCTCGAAGTATGAAAATGGCTAGATTAGCCAGTAATTTATAATTATAGACACAAGGTTGTTTGTGAAATTTGAAAGTAGTCTAAATATACACTTGGGTAAGTAAGTGTGATGTGAGAAAGACGTATAAGTAGATAAGATTATATGGGGTTATAATATAAGATTAAGGTCGACCATGTCTATTATGTGACTCTACTCCCTTGACCTTATTTTCTTTGGTAATTGTAAACTAGTACTACTTATGAGAAGGTATGTAGTAGATTTTGAGGCATAGTAGTGATGTCATGAAGGTGGATATGATTATTTCTTGGTTAATGATACTAGTTTTATGGAAGCGCTCTAATAGGATTGAACGGTGCATGCAAGAGCTTAATTTTATTTGATTCGTAATGAAGTATGATGTTGTATGTATGAAGTAGAAGTATGCCAAGGTGATATGAGGTTGCGGTATTTTTCTAAGGCTATTACATATTGTGTGTGGCTAATGGTGCCGTTGAGTTGCAAGGTGGAGAAAGACTAGTTAGATGGTATATGGTGTTCTAAATAGCCAAGTTAAGGAGTTTTGATTGATGATGTTGAGCCTTTTGATATAATCTTGACTCTCATGGTTTAGAAATATAAGTTTGCAGGCATGATTTTATGGTAGACTATGATAGAAGTGGTATGGTCCGTTAAAGGTTTGGAGATATCCATGTTTAGTGTTAGGAGAACCTAAGTTGGTGAATGTTTAAGCTGTTATATGATGACTTTTGGGGCTATAGAAACCTAAGGGTTAAATCTTAGAAGGAGGCATTAGCATTGGTTGCTATACATAAAGATACCATCTTACAGGGTAAGTTTAGTTTTATATGTATTGTTATATCCCCGACTCTAGAGTAAAATGATTTTAGTCTATACCAGAGTGTATATAGTGGTTCACAGACTTAGAGTAGGGGCTTAAATCTAAGGGGGAGATGATAAAATGAGTAAATAAGTCAAGTTTTCAGATGATAATAGATGTGCCAGTAAGTTGTGGAATTAACCATGAGAAAGAATGATGCTCAATCTATTCTTATTTTAGTAGTTTACTTCAGTTATTCAGCTACATACTCATGCTTTATCTTTCAGCTTCATGATCATAGCTCATGTTCATGCATATGATAAGGAATTATGTACTCTCCTAGTTTCTAGTATGATGAGTTCCCAGTTTGTTCAGTAGTCAAAATCACTTTCCGTAAGTTATGAATTCCAAACATTTAGGTCATGCAGTTCATGACTCTTGTGCACATGTGATACTCTTAACGATTAGCAAAAATTTAGATTTATATCAGGTACATCCTCAAATTAGACCACTTTAATGAGTCTATGCCATGATTTCTCTATTCCTCACGTGTCGGTAGGGTATCAAATTATGCTTAGTACTCCCCTCATGTTTCAGATTCCAGTATTCCAATTTTTCAATGACCTTTTTCCTTTGGTCGAGATAGTGATGATGAGCAGTTGCTTAGATGGGAAAGAGTAAATATTTTTTATTGATGAAAGATGGTTGTATGCTTATTTGAGTTAATGCGGTAATTGTGGAGTAAGTTTGAGGCGGAGTCTTTGATACATGAGGCCAAGTCTTTGATATGTGTCAAGGTTAGTTGAAGTTTTATGTGTTATATTTTGAAAAAATTATTGTGTGCTTGTTTTATGTAAGTCCATAAGTTGAAAGAATTTTGAGGTGAAGTTTCGTGTATTGCTTGGTTAGTTGAGAATTTTTATGTGTGTCATCTAAATAGTGCAGGGAAGTTGTTATGGGTAGAAGTATTAGAGAATATGAGAAATATGCTTTATGAGTGGTTTTTTAGAAGTGCATATGTGGGTATGAAGATAAGATTGAATGTCATGTTTGTGTACATATGGATGGATGCTTTGAGTGTTTGTGAATGTCTAATATGAAGTTGAAGGTGATTGCTGGAGTGGCAATAAGAATTATGCATGAGATGAGGAATTGTGAAAGGCAGGGTGTACTGAATTCATGATTCAGACTAGTACTACAGTACTATGTGGTGTGTCTTGTGATTTTGAGTTAGGCTTGAAGATGGTGAGGGGATTTAGTTCCCTTTAGACATTAATAGATGGAAATATCAATGGCCATGGGAGAAAAAGAAGTAGAATCAATGAGCATGGTGTTTAAGGGGAAAATATAGTTGAGAGAGTATTTTAGAAGTGTGGCTAACCTTGAAAGTAAGAAGTTGCATTGCCTGAGGCCCAGAAATTCTATCCTAGCTTATGAGTTAAATGTCTATATTCCATGCAATAGAGTAGTGCCAAGGTTGTGATTCCTTAGTTGGATGTCTTGTGTAACTCATGTCAGAGATTCTTTTCTCCCTGATGCTACTAGAACTTCTTTAGAAAGAGTGTTGAAGAGATACCCCAGTTAAGTATAAGTGTCCCGTATAATTCAGTTTAGCAGTCAGCCAGACAAGTTACTGTAGTTTTCCACCTTTTCACCCAGTCCTACTATCTGTAGTCCAATGCGTATGACCATCCTAAAATATAATCTATTCCACCCATGTAAGTTGCGAACTCAGTTCAGTCCAAGCATCATGTTTCAGATTTAGTTATTTAGTCATGACTCAGTTCATAAGAGTTCAGCACATAATCTCAAAATTTTCCAGCTATTTTAGCTCAGACAGTGTAATACCTTCGTACGATCTAAATCTTGTTGCCTCATGATTCGTACTTACCTAAGTTATCACTTCCAAATCCAATGTGTGTGATTTGAGCATAAACTCTTCGGGGGAAATACTAAACTCTCAGCATTAATCAGCTCCTTAAAGCAAGTAAAGTCAAGTCAGCTCAGAATCCAGTTTCATGATAGAGTATTATGATGACAACTTGGTATGCTATATCCCTTCTTAGAAGACATATCATGTTCACGTTACTCCATACCTTTAAGATTTAAAATTCCTACCCATCATTTGGGGACGAATGATCCTAAGGGGGAGATAATGTAACACTATGCATTTCGGGCTAGAATGAAAAATCATCATTTTAGTGCTTGGCGCATCGCGGAGAGGGTCTATTTAAAAACTGTCAAATTCCAGTAGCCTAGTGCAATTGTGGCGCATCGCGCTGAAGTTCCGGAACCCAAACAGTGGTACAACGCGATGGCTCCGCGTCGCGGTGACCCTAAAAATCCCATTCGTCAATTTCCAGTGAGCCATCGCGATAGTGGGGCGTTGCGGTGGCCCATAAGATCGGGTTCCCAGTTTAAATTTTTCCAATTTCATTCAGAAGTTAACAAGGGTAGTTTGGACTTTTTCCAAGTCTCTTAAAATGTCCAAACAGGAGATTAAGACCTCTACAACCATAATGTATGGCATTCTCAAGATTTCCCTCAAAACAAAAATCCTAGTTCATATACTTCTCCTCCAAGAAACTCAAGATTCAACCGTGGGTTTTCAAAATTAATTAGAGATTTGGAATCCCCAAACCGTAGGCTTCAAGGATCAGCCATTATTCTTCATAATCGAGGTATGTGGGGTTTATCCTAAAAAACTACATGGGTTTGAAATTGTTAAATCATGATTAAAGGTTTTGATGCATGTATTTTATGGGGTTTTTGAAAACTATATTATTGATTATGCATTTTGAAAGTTTCAATGCTACTATTGCTTTGGCCTTGTGGTCTTTTCCCCTAAATTGATTTACATATCTATGTCTATGTATGAATTTAAGATTTAAGATTGTTGAGAGTATAAATTATGAACTCCCTCTCTTATATTGAATTAAATATTATGGTTTTGTGATTTGAAAGATGTTTTTGCAATATCCCAACATTTGAACATGATTTGGAATTGTTGAGAGCGTGTTTCTTGATATCAATATATTCTTGTGTGTATGAGAAAGAATTACATGTGTTTACATGAGCTTTGAGAAAAAAAGAATCATTGAATTGAATTATTGAAATGCTGGTCTCAAAACTCGTGTTTTGAATACAGAGATTTATGATAGACTAATAATGGATCAGAGATGTGACTTGCAAGTCAATGGTATGACGACACCATATGTATTTATGCCATAATAGATTATGTTTTTAGTGTATGTTTTTAGATACTACATGTTTTAATAGATTTTAAAAAGGTGCTTAAAGAGGGTTAGGTGGTTACTCGAAGAAGGCGCAAGTTCAAGCAACTCTTAGCCTGAAACCGTATTTGTCGATACGGGTAGATTATTATTGTACGCTGGCGATGGCCGTGTGGCGTAGTAGATTCAAAGACTCTGACCCTTGCGGCACACTTGGGTTGGGGGCTTCGCTGCCGAGTTAATGGAAGTTTCTATATAGCCCATGGAATTTTTCAGAGGTGTAGGGTATACCACCTAGCGCAGAAGTAACACAAATTTCTCAGAGTTGAGATGATTTTTCACAGAGTCTTTAAAATGCCCATGTGAATTTTTACTATATGATATACTTATGAACTGTTTTAAATTGCTCTCATATATGTTGAATAGTAAATGATTATTTTGGATATGCTTTGCGTATCAGTACATCTGTATTGACCCCCCTCCTTCCTCCAGGTTCTGAGGCTCAGTCTAGGAGTCCAGAAAAGCAATAGATTTTATCAGACAGAGTTGCAGTGTCAAGTTGGTGAGCCTTCTTTATTTCAGAAGGCCGGTTTACTTTCAGACAACTATTATTAGATATAATTTTGGTCAACTGGGGGCCTTGTCCCAGTTTTCAAAACAATTTTGAGATGTAGTAGAGATTTAGCAAACTGAGTCAGATCTTATTCAGATATTTTGAATTGCAGTTTTTCTTTCTTATGTCTTGTAACCCAGAGTTAATGACCATGTTTCCATATCAGATTTTAATTCCGTATTTTTGTTTATCATATGAATGTTGTGCATGATTACCAGATCAGATAGAGAAGGACGTCTGGGCCTTTATGGTTCGGAATGTCCGTCACAACCAAGCCCTAGTTCGGGTCGTCACAGAAGTACAAAAGAAAGTCAATGTCTTGAAACTTGAATTTGAAAAAGGCTCCAAAACTTGTTTGAATTTCCCTCCTTAAACAAATTCCACCAATTCCTAAATTGTAAATTGACCAAAGGACTTGAAATTGGACATTAAAAATTGTTAGATACCACAACCAATATGTGGCTGCCTCATCATCATTGTTACTGTTCACACAATAATTTTGGCTCAAATTTTTGATTTCTTATTTTCACTTTATTATTCCTTTGTTTCGTTTGTTGGTTCAAACACTAATTAATAAGCTAGTAATCTCCTACTAAATTGTAATTTAGTTGTAGAGTCCATTTGTTCATGTTAGCTTTTGTTGTGTGCTTTTGTCATTTTAGAATCTTTGTTAGTTCATTGACTCAAGTCCTACAAGATTTCGTTTGAGTTTCAAATAAAAATTTAGTCCAGGTAAGAGTAGACTCGACCCTTAATCATTCGCAGAGTACAAACCGGCTTTCAACACTTGTGAAACCAAGTGTGAGGTATAAACTGAGAGTGAGATTGTGGTGAGGCATTTTTTGAGCTAACAAGTTTGTTTGTTTTGTTGTTCGTTGTTGTGTTTTCTTTTAGGTACCATGGTTGCTAATAATCTTGATGCCACATTTGATCGCATCACTAACAATATTGAAGATATGAAATGGCACGTTGAAAGGCTACGCCAATTGGTATCCACACTTATCCCAACAAATCCAAAACCTATTATCCAAACACCTTATGATGAGAGTGTCCCAAACAAACAAGTGGGCTGCCATGACCCACACCAAGGTGACGACCGTAGCTCATGTGAGCTACGAGGTAAAAATGCTATCCCGTATACTCCTATAAGATTAGAATGTTGTGATGTGGCTAGTAGTGCTAATTGGAGGTACTTACGAATTTACCTAGAGTAGAGGTGTTTAAGTCTCACTATGGTGATACTTTTAGTGATGTTAGGTCACCTGAGGTCCAAGCTCTTGTTGTAAGTACGCAAGCACTAGTTGATCCTTTAGATGACGGAATTGATTCTTTTTGTAAGAATGATTTATGTCCATCTAGTGCTAGCACTTATAACTTGAACAAGGTTCCATTACCAATTGACAAGAGTACTCACACACTAGTGGACCCTTATGAAAACAAAGGTGAGTCTATGTTGGTATACGGGTTACCAACAACTAGTAAGGGCGTGCAAAATGATCAATCAGGTGAAGATGACCTTGATTTATTTTAAAGTATAGAAAACCTGAATTGTGATTGTACTTGTGAAAATGTTTTTGATCGTAACACCTTGGCTGCTCGTGATGGTGTGAAGCTAAGCGCGAGTTATCCTTTTGAAATGGAGTATGACCGAAACCCATGCCCACGGCTACTTCATCCATTTGACCCCGATGCCATCCTAGAATATGGTAGGAGTAGTCTCGGACCTTGTTCTTTATTTCTTGAGTGTGATACCTTTGCTGCTCATGATAGTTTATGTCTATGTAGGGACTACTCTCTTGAAAGAAAAAGTGTTGCATGCTTAGAAATTCCATCTATTACTTCTGTATGTGTTTCCTATGTTGAGCATACTAGTGGTGATGAACTTGAAATTAGTGAATACATAGTTAAAGTTGGCTTGTGTGACACCTTTCTCTACCCTCTTTGTGCTCATGATATTTCTACTAGCGATCTAGAGGGTATGCTAATTTTGAGGACGACACCTTAGGGGAAAGTGAGAGTGGCCGAGATCTAAGTCCTTGGATACTCCACCCATTTGATCCTGATACCATCTTAGGGTGGAAAAGGATTACTATTGGCCTATTTTCCTTTTGTCTTGATGCTTGTTCGGGCCACTTTCTTTGTATCATTTGTATTCATCTTTTGATGCTTAAAACAAAGGACCCGTGTCTATACTTCAAGTTTATTCCACCTCGTCATGGTATATTGATATGTGTATTTTGCTAACCCTAACCCTCATTTCATGAGGATGTGTGCTTGTTTGTCTTCTCTTTATTTTGCAAGGTGTGGATTCAAGGTCGAATCCTTTTTTAAGAAGGGGAGGATGATACGAGTATGACCATGAAGGTAGACATATGTGAGATGTATTGAACCCAAGGCTTGGAGTGTGCAAGTAAAGTGCTAAGGAGGACCTAAAAGCTCTTAAAAACCGTCCAAACTCTATACTCTGAGGGAGCCTATTGAAGTATTTGACTAAAGGGACATTTTGGACATTTCAAACTTTATTTTGTAACCTACTATAAATAGAAAAATGTAGGGTTTTAATTCATTTAGTTTTTATTGAATATGAAAGTGTAACACTTAGAAACATCTCTCTTGAGAGAATGACCCTACTTGGCCAAAATTGTAACTAGGGAAATCAACTTGAGTGTAGAATCACTCGTGTTGGATTCAAGCTTGGAAACGTTGGATGCTTGGGAGATCGAGGTCCCTCTTGTTCCAGCGTAAGAGATAGGTGAATTATTGTGTGTATTGTTAAGGGTCCAAGAGTGGAATAGGCTCTTGGGTTCTTAAGATTATGACTTCATGTAGTCTATCTATCTATTATTTGTTTTCATTATAATCTTGTAGTTTGTGTTCTTGTTGTAACCTTTTGTAGTTTGTCTTGTGATAGTGAACCCATGACTTCTTGTTGTTATCATGTTATTCTTGTTTCTTCATATTAATGTTGTAACTTAGTCTGGTTGGTTGTTTTTGGTGTGAAATCACACCTTTGTTATCTCGTTTATTGTTGTCATTGTTGAATTTGAGTGTGGTTTCCAATCGGTCCAAGAACCCCTTTGATTAGTGGACTGATTTGGAGTGTGTTTTGTGTCCTTCCTTGTCATTCTTTTATCACAAGTGCTTTTTGAATTCAAAGAGAATATCTGATCTTCTGAACAAAGCCCCTATTTATTCTTGTTTCTCTTAAAGAAGGAAAGTGTAATACCCCGTATTTTCGTGCTAGAATTCTAACCGTTATTCCTGCGCATCTAAGCTCTGATACAAGTGATTCTCATGTGAATACAAGTTGTATGATCATTATCCTAGTCTATGGAGTATTTTAGAGGTGGAAAATATTTATAGCAATGACATAGAACAAGGTTGACCTAAGACCAATTGATTCATCCAAAGTTTGACATTCAATTCTACAAGGGTCAACTTCAAACATGAATATCTATTAATAGACATGTAATTTTTCATCCCAAGACCTATCAAATTTTAGATAATTGAATTAGATTTCCAACGATACCAATTTTTCAAAAATCCAATACCCGAGTAAAGAGTTATGCCCATTTTTGTGAGAGGCAGTAAGGGTGTGCGATGGGCAATGCGCCGCCCAATCAAATGTGTGCAATTGGGAGTGCGAGGCACACTTAAATGTCTACCATAAGGTGTGTGGCGCACATCTTAAGGTGTGCTATGGGTTGTGCGCCGCATTCCTCACTTCCAAGTGCCAAAAACACCCCTATATATGTCTATAACACGGGATTAAACTCCCACAACATCAAAATAAGTTTACTTTCTCTCAAAATCACCAAGAACAACCTTTAGGGTTTTAGCATAAAAACCCCAATAGATAGAGATTCAATCGTGATAATTCTATAATTTTACATATTCGGAATCCCCATTACGAAGGCTATGAGTCACACCCAAAATTTCGTGAATAGCATTACGTCATTCGGAAAGTCATTCAAAGCTTCAAGTTTAAGGTATGTGGGGTTTTTAAACAAGAACACCCTTTCATTTTTGTGCCCAAAATTTGTATTATTTTACAAAGATATATGATTTTACATGCTCTACTTATGAATTTGAGATGAAAATTTGAAATCTATATTCTTGTTGAAGAAGTTATAAAATTTTTCATGTTTTGAAGATGAATTTCATGAGCGTTGATGTGAATATTCATGATTAAAGATAAATTTTCAGATTGTCGTATGAATCATAAATGTTTGATAGATAAAGTGTGAATCTTGAAATGTTTTTATCAAGTATTGATATATGGGTTGTTGAACCCGATTTGAATTTATATTTTGTTGAAGTAATGTGTTATAACACTTTGAGATTGGATTGATTTGACCTTTTGGTCTTGAAGGATTTATTTTTGAACTTGAATAAGAAAAGAAATCCACATTTTGATTGACTATGATAAAGGGGTAGCATGATGACTCCCGTTATGAATTGTTGAATTGTGTTGTTGTGGATTTACTTTTGAAAAGATCTGAGCTAAGTCTGAGAGTAGTTTTTAGCACTGAGTGGGAGGTATAGCTGTGATTGGTACTTCCCTAGAACTATGTGCCCCCGTAGGATGTGAGCCTAAGGCTAATTGATATAGTGATCACTAGTGAAAAGAATGATTAAGGTCCTACTCCGATGGCAAGGATAGGAAGCTCTCCCCAATGTGGGTTGGACGTTGGACTCCATGTAGCTCACATGGTTTATGTCGGTTGTAAGAGACTCCCAATGTGTGTGTGTGTGCATTCTCCTATCTAATATGAAAAGTCTTATTCTTCTGTCTAAGATGAAAACATATTTGTTTGGAAGACTGAGTTTGAGAAAGCCATTGTTTTTGAAAGATTTAATGAACATATATTCAAAAGAGAATTGTTATGAGATTTGATTGCTTTGATGATTTGGAATCGAGATGGAAATGAATTGAGATTTATTATGATGACTCACATGTTTCACCCAATATATTTTACTCTCTTATGATTATGATGATTTTAATTCAAGCTAAGTGAGTCATTTATATCAGCATGCATAATTTTATAAACTGTGATGATATTAAGATATTATTTTATATATGCATTGCACCCCCATATGATCGGTATGTTTTCATGGTTCTGACCCACATATTCGTATGTGGGATACATTTTCTCGAAATGTAGGTACAAGGGATAGTGTACATCTTCAGATCCAGTCAGTTCGTGGCATCCAGTCAGCAGGTGATGAGTCCTTTTGATTCAAGGGCTTGAGATAGTTATATAGTTTGAGAAGTGTTGTATTTTCTTTATTCAGTCATATTGAGTTGGGTTAGTCGGGATTCATGACCCGGCTACCTACAGTCAGTACTAGTAGAGGCTTCATAGACAGTCAGTAGAAGTTGATGTATTCTGTTTCAGTTTTGGTTATAAAAGCAAAGTTGTAATCTTGTAAATTTAGTTTTGTATCTATCATATTCAGAAAGAGTTATTTTCCACAGATTTGTATAGATTTATACTTTTTGTTCAGTATCTTATGAGTTATTCCAGTAGAAGGGTTATCTTGGGGTCACTTGTGATCCTAAGCACCGTGTGACGTCTTGAGACCCGATTTCGAGGCGTTACAGAAAGATCAAGAGCCAAGCAGTTTTTTCTTTTTGATTGCCCAAAACGTTTTCTGCCCTTTCATTGTACAAAACATTTTTTGCCCTTGAAAGCCACTTAATGTGAAAAATGTTTTTTTATTTAAAGTCAGAAGATATCCTTTTCCTTATAGAAGACCAGTAAATAATATTACTTCTTCTAGTAAGTTCTTTTCTCTTTTCCAAAATTGATTTGTTAATCAAGTATAGCATCAACCGCAAATTTATTAAGTGAGGCTTTCAATTATGATATTAATTCGGTGATGAAAAAATTATCATATCATAATAAATTACAAATGATTCCACTTAAAATCTGTAATTGCACGCTCCTCGATTTAATTTTGAAATCTACCATTACATATTCTTTAACTCCCCATGTTAGAGTTATCGACACCAATCAATTAAATTAAATTCTCTGAAAAATTTAAATCATTGATTAATTTAATTTATTTATAATGCTTAACTTATTTCACACGATTGATATAAAATCCACCTGTAAGGTTCTCACATGAAAATTTATAAGCAACCAGAAAGGGGTGTCTTCTATCTCAAGTCTAAGATATGGTTCTATCAACAAATTAATATTTCACTAAATAATTTATCATCATCCAATCTGTTATGAATATATTGACTCATAAAAGAGTCTCACCTATTAATAGATTAAACCAATAAACCAAACCACATTGATCATAATAATTATATCAAGATTAAGAGTATAAGTACATGTAATGGACTAGAGAAGTTGTTTAGTAAAATTCAGAACATAAACAAGCATCTTTAATTGGTCTGTTCAATACATTGAAAATGTACTAGCACAACAAGTTGGAATATTATCACTCCCATAATCAAGATCAAATTATATTTTATCTTGTGCTATAATCATCAAGATGTTTGTCCTACCTCATCTTTGATTGTGAACATTAATTTATTACTTACAAGAACTGGCAATTTAATCTTTTGTGCATGAGTTAACATACACCATACACAAAACTATCTACTATATAAGTACAGAACACACATGTAAACACAATGATCTATTCAAATAAAGATTTTATTAATATAGGAAAGTGTCTTTAAATGGGATGAAAGTATAATACTATAACACAAACTACATGATATGTCACACCCCTTTTTAACCAAAAGATATAATTGAGTTCAAAAAGGATTTTATTATTGAGTGACAAAAAAAAAAAATTTGTTCCAAAAAGGAACTTTAACAATCAAAGAGTCGCCACTTGACATAATCTTGTGTGCCAAGTCACCTTTAGAAATCCTTTTCAAAACAACTTTTGACTCTTTTAGAACTGATCCATGAACAGAGATTTCGATTAAGGAATTCTGTTGACCGAGAGGAAGGTGTTAGGCATCATTCACTCCCGTTGTTCAACCATGATCGCTTCGTGGAGTATATCGGCTAGTCTGACACTATGAAGTGAATAAACCACATAAATACACAGAAAATAAACTAACAGACAAACCACACAAAACAAGTCCAAAAATTATTGTCCAGTCCAATTATTATAGTCTGAAATAAAAAATAGTAAAATAAACCTACACTAACCTACACTATCCTGAAATATGCTCCACCCGACATCTGATCACGAACCTCCTTTTCTTACAACTCCCTCAAGGCATTCCCCAGATGAAACAATACAAATAACTTCAGGGCATTCCCCGACCAAATACGTACAATCACTTCAAATGCAAAAACCTATTCCACAAATATTTTGAACATTCGATAATCATTAATTCTTACAGTTTGTCTACCCAACCTAAGATTTGCCTATTTAAATTTCAGCCTAAAATATGATACTACCAAATTCAACGACATCCATCAATGAATCAAAATTAACAATATTCACTTTTTATCAATTTTCAAGTCCTCCAATTTATTCTCGATCACCCAATTGATTAATTATTCAATAAACAAACATTCACCAATCATGAATAATAAATATTCACCAACCCAATACTTAAACATCACCAACAATTCCCATAGCAAATATAGAATCACATTCACAATCACATAAGAATTAAAAGGAAGAGGAGAAAGAATTGGACCTCAATGTCGCTTTCAATCAAGTATTATTTGATTAAACGAGATGGAGTCCACACAAAAACCTTGAATCAAACTTCAAAATCAACCTACCAACTCGAATCAAACCCCCCAAAATGAGCAACTACAAAATAGTCTACTCAAATCACAACCCAAAACTGAATCGAATTTGACCAAAGAAACAAAAAACTTGTGATTTTTGACTTCTAGTATTGATAGAGTTATGGTTGGACCGTCCTGGGATCACTGGAGCTCCAGCAAGATTAAACAACCATTTTTTTGGATTTTGAAGAGGTTGGATCATTGTTTTTTAAAAAGAAAAGTTGAAAGATGGTCGATTTGGATTTTACCTAGTTGGCTTTCATCGGATTACCCCCTGAAACAGTATCAAACAATGATTAATGGGTGTTTTATGGTTGGTTTCTAGTATTTTCGGTCATTGTTATACCATCGTTAGAGCTCTGACGAGCTTAACAGTGGTGACACTATTTTCCTTCTCCCTGAATTCTCTCTCATTCAATCTCTCTCCTCTCTCTCTATTCAATCTCTCTATTTCTCTCTATTTTTTTATCTATTTCTCTGCACTCTTCCTATATCCCTAATCATCTCTCCTCTCATTGTATGGAACTCTGTGGGTGTTTGTTACTATGAAAAATTAAAAGTCATTGTGTGTGTTGAGTGAATTCAGGGTCAGTGGGTGAGTGAATGTATTGTAGTGTGTGTACTGGTGTATTATGTGTCTGTGTGCATATAGAATGGTGAGAAAGCTATGGATATTATTCTATGGAGAGAATATATGTGTATGAATTAGAAAATGGAGTCTGCCTAGTATGTACATGGAGTGTAAGTGACGATGGAGGAGTATATATGAGTGCAAATTGTGAGGTATTTTGTGTGTGTGGAAACTATGTGCTTCCTCCCGTATGCATTGTGTATTGTAATCTAATATAAGTGTATATTGTTGTTGTTTATGAAGGAAAAAATACGAGAGAGGTCGGCGAGGTGATGTGGGGTAGGTTGTAATTTTTGTTAAGGTGATGCATTAAAAGTGGGGTGTTTTTATTCGGTTAGTTATTTTTGTAATTTTATGGGGAAATTATTAAATGGGTAAGGGTTTATCATAAGGTGAGACAAAAAATGAATAAATTGGATTTTCGGGAAGGGCAAAATGAGGTGTATACATCATGCTCCTCTTTGGGTGTAAACACAAAGTATTTTCAGACAAAGAAGTAGACAACGAGACAGAGTTTTGTTCGAACCATTATTCTAAAAAAGAAATAAAAGGAAGAAGGGCAACCGAGTCTTGATTTTAAGCATTCTACCTATCTTAGGTTATGTGAGAGTCAAATCACATGTAATTTTAGGATTAACAAAGAGAGAGACTATGTCGAGTTGGAGAGTCGAGTGAGGTCCTGTCGAAGTTTCGGTCCACGGCTTTGTTATTACATCAAAAATGAAAATTACAAGTTAAAAACATAAATAAAATTATAAAAGTCCTATCTATGCATCTTTCCTTGGCTCTTGACTTGCTATTTCATCACCCTATTCTCCAGGCGGGCTCCTGACTTATAATTTCCTTACTCTATTCTTCGTTCGAGCTCCCGATTTGCAATTTCATTACCTTGTTGCTTGGCTTTCAATCTCTTCACCCTGTTCTTCAAGTGGGCTCCTGACTTGCTATTTCTTCAATCTGTTAACTTTTAATTTGTTCACCTTGTTGCTTAACTTTTAGCTTATTCACCTTGTTTCTTGACTTTCCATTTATCCGCCTTGTTCTTCAGGCGGGCTTCTGAAATCACATCAAAACTAGAAAGAAAATTATCCCAAACAAAGGTTATGATAGAAATCTCACATTTCAACAAATAAAGTCTCATTTTTCAAAAGATTCCTAAATGATTCTTTTAAAAACATGAATTAAATTTTTTGCCCCAATTTACGTAAGACTTCGCAAAATTCCTAGCATAATTCAGTCCTTTAAGCTTTTTAAGGGGTCCCAGACTTAGAAAATTCTAGCTAAATTTTCAGACTTAGTTTATTCTTAGCCTTCGAAAGTTCACAATCTTATTTTGCAACCTTAGTGTCCTTTAAATGTCTATATTTTAGTTAATTCATGATCAGGAAGGTCAGTGGCTGTTTCTGGACAAGTTTCAAATTTTTTGGACTTTTTTTGAAGCTTCTTTAGAATCCTAAAATAGTGTACCAACACGATCTTGGTGCCATGTGACCTATCACATTGGTTCATATTTTCCTAGCTACCAGCATTAAATTCCAGTGATTCGACGTGATCTTGGCGTGAATCGTTGGATATTGCATTGATGCCATCGATGCGCTACATCGACCTGCGCATCGGCAATCCAGTTTTCACTCATTTAAAACCTACATCTCAAGGGGTAATTGAGTCTTTTTCCACTCTCTTTAGTCCCCATAACATGAAATTTAGCCCCTTTATAGGCATAATTCATTCATTATTCATAAAATCCTCAAGAACAAATTCCTAGGACTATTAATCCAAGAATAGAATTCAAGAGATTTCACCATCAATCTTTCCAAATTCAAGTAATAAGGTATGTAAAGTGTTCATCCAAGGGTCCCTTCCACCCTTGGAGTTTAAGAAACTTCTTTTAAAAATATGAATTGTGATTTCCATGTTGTGGGTTTGAATGTAATCATGTTAATGTTGTGGAATGTGTTCCAAGTTGAAATCATTATGTTTTTTCTTGATATTATGATAGCATGTAAGTTGAGTTGTGATCCTCTTATATGGAAACCCTTAAATTATGAAGTCATGATGTATTAGCATTGTTGTTCATGCCCAAGTATAAAGCTATACCTACCATGTGTTTGATAAAATGCTAAATTTAGGTTATGGTGCTTTTAAACCCCATAGGAAGAATTATCCGACTCATGATCTTGAGTTAGCAGCAGTAGTATTTGCCGTAAAGATTTGGAGGCACTACTTGTATGGGGTATATGTAGATGTGTTCACAGATCAAAAAGCCTTCAGTATGTATTTTCTCAGAAAGACTTAAACCTTCATCAGAGAAGGTGGTTGGAGTTGTTGAAAGACTATGATATGAGTGTCCTTTATCATCTGGGTAAGGCCAATGTAGTGAATGATGCTCTCAGTAGACTATCTATGGGTAGTGTTGCTCATGTTGAGGACAGTAAGAAGTAGTTAGCCCAGGAAGTACATTAGTTAGCCCGACTAGGTATCCGCTTAGTCGACTCAGCAGAGGTAGTATATGGGTGCAGAGTACGTCAGAGTCATCTCTATTTTTTGAGGTAATGAAGAAACTGGATAAAGATCCCAATTTAGTCAAGTTGAAAGAATCAGTCAAAGATTAGAAGGTTAAGGTATTCTCCCAAAGGGGAGATGGTGTTCTGCGTTGTCAATGTCATCTATGTATGCCAGATGTTGATGACTTCAGATAGCTAATTCTTGCAGAAATGCATGGTGTGCATTACTTGGTTCATTTAGGGGCCACTAATATGTACCTTAATTTATGGGAGATCTATTGGTGGAGTGGGATGAAGAGAGACATTGCAGAATTCATGGCTAAGTGTTCAATATGTCAGCAGGTTAAGATTGAGCATCAGAAGCCAAGTGGGTCAATACAGGAGTTTAGTATCCCTACTTGGAAGTAGGAAGAAGTGAACATGGACTTTGTGATGGGTTTGCCTTGTACTCATCGCCATCATGATTCAGTTTGTGTCATCATAGATAGGATGACCAAATTTGCTCATTTCTTTTCAGTCCATACCTCTTATTTAGCTGAGGATTACACCAAACTCTATATCAAAGAGTTGTTCAGATTGCATGATGTTCCGTTGTCTATTGTCTCAGATAGAGGTACCCAGTTTACCTTCCATTTCTGGAAGGCTTTCCAAAAGGGTCTTGGTATCCGAGTTCACCTCAGTACAACTTTTCACCCTCAGATAGGTGGTCAAGTAGAAATGACCATTCAGACTTTGGAGAATATGCTGTGAGTGTGTGTGATAGTTTTTAAGGTAGTTGGGATGGCCACTTGCCTTTAATTGAGTTTGCATACAACAACAGCTATCATTCCGGCATTAAGATTTTTCTGTTTGAGGTGCTTCATAGGAGAAGGTGTAGATCTCCCATTGGTTGATTTGAAGTAGGTTAGGGCATAGTGGTAGGGCCTGACTTTTTATTCGATACCTTGGAGAAAGTTCAATTGATCAGAGAGAGGCTCAAGACAGCTCAAAACCGACAAAAATCGTACGCATATATGAACAAGGAAAGATCTCGAGTTTAAGATTGGTTACTTTATGTATATAAAAATCTCTCTCATAAAGGAAGTGAAGAGGTTCATCAAGATGGGAAAGCTCAGTCCCCGATATGTCGGCCGTTTCAAAATTCTTAGTCACTTCGGCAAAGTGGCTTATGAGCTCGAATTGCCTTTAGATTTATCTTTAGTCATCCAATGTTTCAGGTATCCTTGCTTGAGAAGTTCATAGGTGACCCAGCAGTCGCAGTCCCTACAGAGGGCTTAGATATTCAGAACAGCCTCTCTTTAGAAGAGATCCCAGTCAAAATCCTTGACTATCAGATTCGTAAACTGAGGAACAAAGAAGTCCTTCTAGTCAAAGTTCTTTGGCAGAATCATTCCATTGAGGGAGCTACTTGGGAAGCAGAAGAAGATATGTGGACCAAATATCCTCACCTCTTCTCTACTAATCCAGACTCAGCCCAAGGTACTAGTTTTCCCTAACTTATGCAGTTTCATGTTCAAATTTCAGTTACAAACTTGGATCAATTACCTTTGCATATTCAGTTATATGTTCATGATTTAGTTCATTCATGTATTCATGCATCTGATTCAGTTCATTCATGTATTCATGCATCAGATATGCATTATCAGTATGAGAAACTCAGCCTATCAGTACTCCTAGTCATGTATTCATGAATTAGCTCAGTTATGTACTCATGCATCAGATATACATGTTCAGTGTGATAATTTAATATATCAGTAATATCAGTCTTATAGTCATATCCCAGATGTTTATGTATAGTAAGTAGATTTAGCCTACTAGTACTCTTAGTTCAATCGGTCTTATTCGAGAATTAATATTCCTAAGGGGGAGCTATTGTAAGACCCCGCCAAATTCCTAGATTAATTTAGTCCTTTAAGCTTGTTAAAGGGTCCCAGACTTAGAAAATTCTAGCTAAGTTTTTAGACTTAGTTTATTATTAGCCTTCAAAAGTTGGTAGTCTCATTTCGCGACCTTAGTATCCTTTATATATCTATATTATAGTTAATTCATGATCAGGAAGGTCAATGGGTGTTCTCGGACAAGTTTTGGATTTTGTTTGAAGCTCTTTTGGAATCCCAAATTGTGTACCAATGCAATCTTGGCGTGCCGCATGGCCTATCACGTTGGTTCATATTTTTCCAGCTACCAACGTCAAATTTCAGTAAGTTAGCGTGATCTTGGTGCGACGCATTGGATATCGCATTGGTGCCATCGACGCTGCCTGTTGACCTCCTTGTCGGCAATCCAGTTTTCACTTATTTAAAATCTGCATTTCAAGGGGTAATTGGGTCTTTTTCCCACACCCTTCAGTCCTCATAACACGAAATTTAGCCCCTTTAGAGGCATAATTCAATCACTATTCATAAAATCCTCATGAACAAAACCTTAGGGCTATCAATCCAAGAATCAAATTCAAGAGATTTCACCATCAGTCTTTCCAGATTCAATCAATAAGGTATGTAAAGTGTTCATCCAAGGGTCCCTTCCACCCTTGGAGTTCAACAAACATCTTTTAAAAACATGAATTATGATTTCCATGTTGTGGGTTTGAATTTAATCATGTTGATGTTGTGGAATGTGTTCCAAGTTGAAATCTTTATGTGTTTTCTTGATATTATGATAGCATGTAAGTTGAATTTTGATCCTCTTATATGGAAACCCTTAAATTGTGAAGTCATAATGTATTAGCATTGTTGTTCATGCCCAAGTATAAAGCTACGCCTACCATGTGTTTGATAAAATGCTAAATTGAGGTTATGGTGCTTTTATGATCCTTTGGTGGTCTAAATAATGAACTTATCCTATACCTACATATTCACAATGTCCTCCATGCTAAAGCTATACCGTGTATGTGTTTGATGGAATGCTCATGTGATTAGTTTAATGAAATTATGATGTGTTAGCATGCATTCCTAATCATGTGCAAGTTCATGACTTTTAAGTGATTGATGAAATGCCTCATAGATTGTATTGTGAGTTGTTGACTATTGTCAAGTATTCCAGAATTATCATGTCATATTACTTTCATGCTATCGAGTCCTGGGGGTATTTAATACCCGACGATTTAGCTGTGTGACTAGAGCCAGTGGCAGTTATAGAATAGTCTCCGTCATTTCACTATTAATAGTACTCTAGTTCAATTACAGAACTCAGTAAAACTTAGTAAACTCAGTATCAATCCAGTCTCATTTAGTATTCAGTTCAGTCCTCAGCAAACTCAGTCAGTTAACAGAACTCAGTAGTATTCCATCAGTCAACGGAACTAAATAAACTCAGTTCAGCTTAGTAAATTAGTACAATTAGTAACAGCTCAGTCACACCTTGTATGAACTAGGAAATCAGTTCAGTATTTATTCAGTTGGGAGTAGGAGTCAGCACTGAGTGAACCAAGGATGGGGACTCACCTTCTAGCAGAGGGTGTGATCCTTAAATTCATTCCTTGCATTCCAAAACTACGTAGCCAGTGTAGGTTGAGACATCAAAACCTGCTAGATGAGGGTTGATGAGGTGGCTTAACCTGACAGTTGAGGGTCCTACCATTCTCATTTGAGAAACTGCCAGATGAGGGTATCTCTTTAGTGTTTTTACCCGTGGCATGGTACTGATACCCTTCCAACTGGGTTATAGGTTAGACCGTGAATCTATTCAAAAAAGGGACATGTCATTTAGGTGATTACCTCCCACAGTCTCAGTCTCAATCTTCAGTAAAGAACTCAGATAGTTTTATAGATTTCAGGACTGTCAGAGACAGTCACTCAGCTTAGTATGGAACTCAGCTAGTTCCATCAGAAATGGACTGTCAGACACAGTCACTCAGCAAATAGTATATCAGTTATCAGTTACATCAATTAGTCAGTATTCAGGCTTAGTATTTAGTATTATATCAATTTCAATTACAGTTAATGTATTCATGCATGTACTCTAATTCAGTTATACTCATGTTATTTAGTTATTATTGTTCATGCATATGAATCCATGTATTCAGACTTTCCTCACTTTGTGTACCAGTACATTCACACATACTGATGTATGCTTTTCTTTTGTGCTATGGTGTTTTATACTATAGGTTCAGATGTACAGGCCCTAGAGCATTCTTAGCAGATCAGACTTCCAGCAGACAGAATAGCAGTGAGTCCTCATTATTTGAGGATATTCTTTTATTTCATTATCTCATTAGACTCAACATTTTATTAGATGGAGTTAGTTTGGGGATTATCCCATAACTCTTTATTTAGACAGTTTAGTTTAGAGGCTTTTTAGACTAGATATTCAGACAATATTCAGTATTTCATATTCTGATGTTTTATCAAACTTTATCATTTTATTTTCATCAATATTACAGATTTAAACCTTATGGCATTTTAGCCTATTATTCTGTATTGTACAATGTTATTACTTAGTTATTGCAGTAGGTACCAGTCATGGGTTAGCTTGTGGTACTTTGTGATTATGTGCACCATGTAGTGTTCGGGGTATAGAGTTAGGGCATTACAAACTTTGTATAAGAGCCAAAGGTTCAACAGTATCCTAGAAAGTCTGAAAGCCATATCTAGTAGAGTCTTGTGCATGGGTTTATAGCGCGCCACACATATGGGCAGGAGGCTATGAGATATTTTTGGAACAGTTTCCCTTCATTCAGTATTCATGTCATTCAAGTGAGCATAAGCTTAAGTTAAACTCTCTTTCTAATACAAGTTTCTCTTCCATCTATAGAAAATGCCTCCAAAGAGGACTCAAGGAAGAGGAACGGGAGATCAGTTAGCCCCTCAGCCCATTTAGCCAAATTCTTTGGGTGAACATGTCTCCCACGTGGAATTCAAAGCAACATTCACCACTTTAGCTCATTCTATAGCAGCCTAGAATGAATGCCCAACTGCCTTTTCGGCTAACCCAGTGGCCAATACTGCTGCTGCCAGGATTTGGGACTTTACCCGAATGAACTCTCTATCTTTTACTGGGTGTAAGTCAGATGAGGACCCTCAGGAGTATCTTGATCAGGTGTAAAAGATTACAGATATTATGGGGGTAACTTTTAGTGAGAGTCCTGAGCTAGCTGCATATCATTTGCAGGATGTGGCTAACACATAGTTCAAAAAGTAAAAAGTAGAGAGGGTCATAGATGTAGGGCCCATTGAATGAGAAGAGTTTTCCACTACTTTTATAGATAGATTCTTTCCCCTAGAGCTAAGAGAAGCTAAGGTGTTAGAGTTTATTAATCTGAAGTAGGGCAATATGACAGTGAAAGAGTATTCTCTTAAGTTTACTTAATTATCTAGATATGCTCCTCGTGTGGTGCCAGATAGCAAATCTTGAATGAGTAAATTTGTGTCTAGGGTGAATGATAGTATGGTTAAAGAGTGTAGGACCGCAATGTTGATTAGTGAGATGGACTTGGCAAGGCTCATGATCTATGCTTAGCAGATAGAGAGCCAAAAGAATAAGGATAAAGAGAAGCAGAACATGTAGTTTCAACTTTGGTCAGCCTAAGTCAGAGGGTGGGAATCATTCTCAGTTTCACCCAAAATCTTCAGTTCTAGCTCCATCCTCAGCTAGTACTCTAGTGCATAAATTCATAGACGGCAATAGAGATAGGGCGCCAAGCTCTAAGTCTCAGGGTAGTATTAGCAGTACCCAAACCAATCCTCTTTGTCACACTTGTAGAAAGAACCATCAGGGTATCTGCTGGGCTGACAGTGATGTATGTTTTGGATATGGCAAGCTGGGACACAGAGTCAGAGATTGTCCTCAGTTAGGTTCTCAGGGTTAATGAAATATTCCTCCAGCTCACTCTGGTCGCCCGAATCAGTAGGGGGCCTCATCCAGTGCCTCCAGTGGAAATTCCCAAATAGACTCTACGCTCTTTTGTACCAATAGGATCAGGAAAGTTCTCCTGATGTGGTCATTGGTACGTTACAATTTTATCACTTACATGTTTATGCTTTGCTAGATCCGGGAGCTTCTTTGTCTTTTGTTACTCCTTATATAGCAGTTGATTTCAGAGTCAGTACCAAAATTCTAGCAGATCTTTTCTCACTCTCTACCTCAGTGGGTAAATCCATCATAGCTCGACGTGTATACAGGAACTATCCGATTATGGTATCTCAGAAAATAACTTCAGTAGACTTAGTCAAATTAGAGATGACTGATTTTGACATCATTCTTGACATGAATTGACTTTATTCCTGCTATGCCTCAATCGACTGCAGAAATAGAATTGTCCAGTTCTAGTTTTTGAATGAACCTATAGTACTTCAGCGTTTAGGGGTTAGCTTGTTTCTTACCTTCAAATGAGAAAAATGATATCTAAGGGATGTGTCTATCACCTTGTGTGAGTCAATGACTCCAGTTCAAAAACCCCTACTCTTGAATCAGTATCAGCAGCATGTGAATTCCCAGATATATTTCTCAAAATTCTTCTCAAAAGGGAAATTAATTTTGGAATTGATCTTCTCCCAGATACTCAACCCATATCTATTCCTCCATATAGAATGGCACCTGCAGAACTCAGAGAATTGAAAGAACAGTTGAAGAATCTCCTAGATAAAGGATTCATCAGGCCCAGTATGTCCCTGTGGGGTGCACCAGTTTTATTTGTGCATAAGAAAAATAGTTCTCTCATAATGTGCATTGACTACCGCCAATTAAATAAAGTCACGATAAAAAAAAGTATCCCCTTCCCAGAATCGATGACTTGTTTGACAAAATTCAGGGTGCTAGTTACTTTTCCAAGATAGACCTCAGATTAGGCTATCATTAGCTCAGAGTCAGAGAATGTGACATCTCGAAGAAAACCTTCAAAACTCGGTATGGTCACTTTGAATTCTTAGTCATGTCCTTTGGTCTTACCAATGCCTCAGAAGTTTTCATGGACTTGATGAACCGTGTGTTCAAGCAATACTTAGACATGTTCATCATAGTTTTCATAGATGACATCCTGGTTTACTCCCGCAGTGAACATGATTACGCAGACCATCTCAGAATTGTATTGTAGACTCTAAGAAATCATTAGTTATTTTCCAAATTCAGTAAGTGCAAAATTTATCTAAGGTCAATAGAATTTCTTGGCCATATTGTTTTCAGTGTTGGCATTAAGGTGGATCCCAAAAAGACCGAAGTGGTGAGAAACTAGCACAGACCCATCTCTCCATAAGATATCAGGAGTTTCTTAGATTTAGCTAGCTATTATAGGTGGTTTTTTTAGGGATTTTCGTCTATTGTATCCCCTATGTCTAGATTAACTCAGAAGAAAGTCAAATTTCAGTGGTCAAATTCATAAGAGAAGAGTTTTCAGGAGTTAAAGACTCGAGTCACCTCAGCCCCAGTTTTGACTCTTCTAGATGGTTCAGATGGGTTTGTGTAATTCCCCATACTTTTCTAAGCAAGAAAACGAACCGTTGTTTATATATGTGAAAACCCCAATTTTGTAAGCCATATTTGGGTACCTAAATTAGCAAGAGTACCCTAGTTATAAGAGATCTTATGATGTGTTAAGTGTGGTTATATGAGTCACTTAAGGTAGTACAAGCTATGAGTTTTGAAATCCATCAAGTTTTAGTGTTTGAATTCGCAAGGGTCATCTTTGAATGAGGATAACTTGATAAATATGTGGTAATTCTTCATATTTCTACCCACAAAATTATAGAGAATTGAATTAGCTTTCCAACGATACCAATTTTACCAAAATCCGACACCTGAGCTAGGAGTTATGGCTTTGCGAGGTAGACTGCATCGCCTAACCAATTGCACATGGCAACAGGAAAGCATATGTGATAGCATATGCGGAGCCTATGTAAATAGAGGCGATATCATATGCGGCACCTATATAAATATAGGCGATATCATATGCGGCGCCTATGTAAATATATACGATATCATATGCAGCGCATATCTTATGGTTTCAAGTGATTTAAACACTACGTTTTTGGGTTATTTTGAGGGAAATTAAGTCTTTTGGTACTCCTTATACACCCCTAAACTTAACCTTACGTATTTAACAGATTCTAAACACATCATAACCCTATTATCAGTCTAAGTTCATCATCCAAGAGCACTAAAGGAGAAAAGCAACTAGGGTTACACAATCAACATTGAGGGTCCAATATTTCAACGAATCTGCTACTATAAAGGTATGTGGGGTTATGAACAAGAACACCCTTTCGTTCTTGTGCCCAAAGTTTGCATTATTTTACAAAGATATATGATATTTACATATTTTATCATGAATTTGAAGTGATAAATCTTATCCTATTTTGTTGTTCAAGATACAATGATTATTTTAAATGTTTAGAAAATAAAATCCATGAGTTTGAGATTATTGTTATGATTAAAGGCTGAATTTTTTTAGATTTCCGTATAAATTATGCATGCTTGTGATATAAAGCATAAATATTGAAACGTTTTGATTAAGTATCGCTATAAGGGTCGTTAACCCATATTGAGATTGTTGTTTTGAGAATTTATGTGCTACATGCACCCATGTTTAGACTATTTTTGATGAAGAATAGAAAGATTTGACCTTTTGGTCACAACAGAGTTAAAATCCACTTTATGAAATGAGTTATGGATTTTATCATTTATTTAACTTAAGAAATATGAGATTACCCTTAAAGTGGATTTTTCTTGAGATTTTTGAGCGTAGTATTGGGAGTAGTATTTAGCACCGAGTTGGGTATGTTACTATGGTTTCATACCCCAGAACTACGTGCACCATAGGTTGAGACATTGACTTCCACTATATGTGGAAAATTGAGATAGTGATCACTGAGATGAGATTGTTCTACACCGATAGCAAGGGTAGGACAACCTTAACCTTATGGGGGCAAGTCATGGGACATCATGGGTGCTCACATCGTGTACATGTTGATTAGAAGAACCTCCCAAAGAGTCATCCCTCATTCTTAGATTGATTTTACTGATTTAAAAGAGATTTGAAATGCAGATTTATGATGTATTCAATTTCCAGATTTCACTAAGATTGCTTGATGAGAGAATAAGAAAAGAATCTTGATATTTAGATTAAGTGTAATGGCTCATGATATCCAGATTGGCATGTTTTACTATTTATTATGTATGATTTCAGATTTTAGATTTCTTTCAAGCTTTATGAGCCATTTACAAATGTCCTGCATGATTTTGAAAGAAAACTTATGATATGATAGTTAAATATATATATATATATATATATATATATATATATATGCATATAAATATTTTTATTTCATGCACCCTCATGTACTCGGTACATATTCCATGGTATTGACCCACATGTTCGCATGTGGGCTACATTTTCCTATAATGTAGGCTCAGGTGCTCATTCTCGGGTTTGACCATGATTATCTAAGCACGTTGGTCTACATCCTCTGCAGTGGTGAGTCTTCATGATCCTAGGACTAGTTATTCAAATTTTCTTATTTACTTTAGTCGCTCAGTTTATTTCCTGAGTTTGGGTCAGTTGGGGTTTGTCCCAATGGCTCATGGATATACAGTTTAGTAGAGGCTTGTCAGACTAGATGGATAGATTGATCAGATTTGTCAGAGATATCATATTTTGTTACTTTCCATATTTCATTCGTATTGCAATATAATATTATGGAGGATGTTTAGATGTTTTGATTATGATGACTTATTATAAGTGTTGAATGGTAAAAAAATGGCTAAAAGGGTTAGCTTGAGGCTACTTGTAGACTTAAGCATCGTGTGATGCCTTGGGGACCATTTTTGGGGTGTTACAAACTTGATATTAGAGCCTAAGTTTATTGGAGTCCTAGGGAGTCCGACAAGCCACGTTAAGTAGAGTCTTGATAATCGGTGTGTAGCGCGCCACATCTATGAGCAAGAGGCTATGAAACATTTTAGAAAAAAAAGGGGCCATTTCATTCTTTCAGAAGTCTATCGTGCTTATAGTTGTTCCCTTTCAGCTATTAATTCATCCTCTCTTCTTTCAGAATATGCCTCCTCGCTGAGCTAGAAAAAATAACGCAGGTCAGCAACCTCAGCCTGCTGATCCCCTGAATGAGAATGTATCCCACGCTGAGTTTAAGGTAGCCTTTCAGGCGCTTGCCCAAGCTGTTATTGCTAATGTTCAAGACAACCAGGCCTTGGTTCCATAACAACAGGGAGGAGACTTAGCTGCAGTAAAAATCCATGACTTTATGCGGATGAATCCACCAGAGTTTTATGGGTCCAAGGTAAGTGAGGATCCACAGTTGTATCTGGAGGAGATAAGGAAGATCACACAGGTAATGCACGTGTCTGAGGAGGAGAGTGTTGAGCTAGCATCCTACAGATTAAAAGACCTTGTGTATGACTGGGTGGTTGCATAGAGAAAGGGTAGAGTAGAGGGTGCTGCTCCTATGACTTGGCAGGAGTTCCAGGATGCATTCCTGGATAAATTCTTTCCGTTAGAGTTGAAAGAGGAAAAAGTAGAGGAGTTCATGAACTTACGGCAAGGCTCTATGACTATTAAGGAGTATTGCTTGAACTTTAATCAGTTAGAAAAATATAACCCAAATTTGATAGCCGACAACTGAGCCAATAGAGGTAAGTTCTTGATAGGGGTGTCAAGCTATGTGGTTAAGGAGTGTAGATTAGCTATGCTTAATAGTGAGATGAATCTTTCCAGGCTGATGACCTATGCCCAACAGATCGAATCAGATAAGATAAAAGAGAGGGATAAAGTAAGAAGGAATAAGAGAGCCAGATCCAAGCAAGCTACTTATGGTCAGAACAGATCGCAAGAAAGGAATTGCCCTCAGGTTTAGAGCCGCTTATCTATGCCAGCACTATCATCAGCTAGTGCTTTAGCACTTAGAGGTAGGCAAGAATAGGGAAATAGGTCTTCTATGTTCGGATCTCAGAATACTGTGAGTAATCAGCCTAACCATCCACCATGCACCAGGTGTGGTAGGGATCACAGGGGTAAGTGTTTGTGGGGTTAGAAGGGCTGCTATGGATGTGGCCAGGAGGGCCACAGTTTTAGAGATTGTCCTCATACCAGACAGGGGAACCGTGATGTTTATCCCCAAGCTCAGTCTGCTAGTGCTCTAGCTCTTGTAGTTCGTCCAGATCCTACTTATGGTGCTTCTTCCAGCACTGCTGGCGGTCAGTGCCAGAATAGATTCTATGCTTTTCCTTTCCATTAGGAACAGGAGAACTCCCCCGATGTTGTTACTGGTATGCTTTGTGTTTTTGAGTTTGATGTTTATGTGTTGTTGGACCCTGGTTCCAGTTTTTCATATGTGACACCTCTAGTTGCTGTAAATTTTGAAGTGAGTCCCGAAATTGTCTATGAGCCCATCCTAGTTTCTACCCCTGTGGGTGAGTCCATTGTTGCCCGAAAAGTGTACAAAAAGTGTCCTGTTTCTATTCTTCATAGAGTTATGTTTTCTGATATGATAAAGTTAGACATGGTAGATTTTGATGTTATTTTGGGTATGGACTGGCTTCATTCTTGTTATGCATCCATAGACTGTCGTACCCATGTAGTCAAGTTTCAGTTCCCTGGTGAGTCTGTTATCGAATGGTCTAGTAATTCCGCATCTCCCAAGAGTCATTTTATCTCATATCTCAAGGCTAGAAAGATTACTTCCAAAGGGTGTATTTATCGCCTAGTCAGAGTTAAAGACACTAAGTTTGAGACTCCAACTCTTCAGTCAGTTGACGTTATTAATGAGTTTCCCGATGTCTTTCCAGAAGATCTTCCAGGGGTACCTCCCGATAGAGAGATAGAATTTAAGATTGATTTTCTTCCGATACTTAACCCATTTCCATTCCTCCATATCATATGGCACCCGCAGAACTTAAAGAGTTAAAAGAGCAACTTAAAGATCTCTTAGATAAAGGTTTTATAAGACCAAGTGTGTCTCCTTGGGGTGCACCTGTCCTATTCGTGCGAAAGAAAGATGGCTCTTTGCATATGTGTATTGACTATCTCCAGCTTAACAAAGTCACTATAAAAAACAAGTATCCCCTTCCAAGAATAGATGATTTGTTTGATCAATTTCAAGGGGAAAGTTACTTCTCAAAGATAGACCTTCGCTCTGGCTATCATCAACTCAGAGTTAGGGAATGTGATATCCCAAAGACAGCCTTCCAAACACGTTATGGTCATTTTGAGTTTCTTGTTATGTCCTTCGGGCTAACTAATTCCCCAGCAGCTTTCATGGACCTCATGAATTGGGTGTTCAGGTCATATCTTGATATGTTTGTCATAGTGTTTATTGACGACATTCTGGTATACTCCCGTAGTGAGAATGAACATGCAGATCATCTCCGTATCGTCTTGTAAACCCTTAGCGATTATCACTTGTTCGCCAAATTTAGCAAGTATGAATTTTGGCTAAGGTCAGTTGCTTTTTTGGGACATATTATTTCTTTCGAAGGTGTTAGAGTTGATCCCTAAAAAACAGAAGCTGTTAGAAACTGGCTTAGACCTGTCTTTCCGTCCGACATTAAAAGTTTCTTGGGTCTAGCTGGCTATTACCACCGTTTTGTTGAAGGTTTCTCCTATATAGCATCTCCTATGGCTCGGTTGACCCAAAAGAAAGTGAAGTTCTTGTGGTCCAATTCTTGTGAAAATAGTTTTCGGGAGTTGAAGACTCGACTCACTGCAACCCCTGTTTTGACTCCGCCTGATGGCGTTGATGGTTTTATGGTATATTGTGATGCTTCTAGAATTGGTTTGGGTTGTGTACTGATGTAGAGATGTAAGGTTATATCCTATGCCTCTAGACAACTGAAATCCCATGAGAAGAATTACCCCACCCATGATCTTGAGTTAGCTGTTGTTGTGTTTGCTCTGAAAATATAGAGACACTACTTGTATGGTGTTCATGTTGATGTTTTCACTGATCATAAGATTCTAAAGTATGTTTTTACCCTGAGAGAGTTGAATCTTATACAGAAAAAGAAGTTAGAGTTATTGAAAGACTACGATATGAGTGTGTTTTATCACCTGGAAAAGGCCAATGTAGTGGCGGATGCCCTTAGCAGGATCTCTATGGGTAGTGTTTCACATATTGAAGAGGGTAAGAAGGAGTTGGCTCGTGATGTGCATCGGTTGGCTAGGTTGGGAGTTAGGTTGCTTGACTCCACTATAGAGAGTATGTTAGTACAGAGTAGCTTCGAATCCTCCTTGGTTTTGGAAGTAAAGGAGAAGCAAAACTTAAATTCTAGTTTGGTCAGACTGAAAGAATCAGTCAAGGACCAAAACGAAGAGGTTTTCTCCCAAGGAGGGATGGTGTGTTGAGATTTCAGGATAGATTATGTGTTTCGGATGTCGAGGATTTGAGATAGAGAATTATGGATGAAGCACACGGTGTGCGATATTCTATTCAACTTGGTGCCACCAAGATGTACCGCGACTTGCGGGAAATCTATTGGTGGAGTGGCATGAAGAAGGATATAGTAGCATTTGTGGTTAAGTATGCGATGTGCCAACAGGTTAAGGTAGAACACCAAAGACCTGGTGGTATGATGCAGGAGTTTGGTATTCCCATTTGGAAGTGGGAAGAGATAAACATGGATTTTGTGACTGGTTTACCTCCTTCCCGATGCCATCGTGATTCCATTTGGGTTGTTGTGGGCAGATTGACTAAGTCTGCGCACTTTTTGCCTATGCATACTTCTTATACTGCTGAGGATTACGCTAGATTATACATTTGGGAATTAGTTAGATTGCATGGAGTTCCCTTGTCCATCATTTCAGATAGGGGTACTCAGTTTACTTCGCAGTTTTAGAGAGATTTTCAGAAGGGTCTTGGTACCCAAATGTATTTGAGTTCTTCTTTCCATCCGTAGATAGATGGTTAGGCTGAGAGAACCATCCAAACCTTAGAGGATATGTTGAGAGCGTGTGGTCTTGACTTTAAGGGGAGTTGGGATGAGCATTTACTGTTGATAGAGTTTTCTTACAATAACAGTTTTCACTCTAGCATTGGCATGTCTCCATTTAAGGCTTTGTATGAGAGGAAATGTAGGTCACCCAGAGGATGGTTTGAGGTGGGTGAAGCGCTCGTGAGTGGTCCTGATTCGTTCTTTTAAGCTACGGAAAAAGTCAAAGTGATTAGAGAAAGATTAAAAACAGCACGGAGTCGTCAGAAGTCGTATGCTGATGTGAGAAGAAGAGACCTTGAATTTGACGTTGGTGACTTAGTGTATTTGAAGATTTCACCCATGAAAGGAGTGAGAAGATTCGGAAAGAAGGGGAAACTTAGTCCTCGTTATGTTGGCCCCTACAGAGTTCTTAGCCGTGTTGGTAAGGTAGCGTATGAGGTTGAGTTGCCTTCAGAGTTATCTTCCGTTCACTCTGTCTTCCATGTATCCATGCTTAGGAAACACGTTGGCGATTGTGTTATTGTAGATCCTTCAGAAAACCCTGATGTGCAAGATAGTCTTTCTTTTGAGAAAGTTCCTGTTGAGATTTTAGATCACAAAGTCCGAAGACTAAGGAACATAGAAGTTCCCTTGGTCAAGGTGTTATGGCAAAACCAATCCGTTGAGGGTGCAACATGGGAAGCTGAGGCAGATATGTGATCCAAGTACCCGCACCTATTTTCCATAAGCTCCGATCAAGCCGAAGGTACCATTCTGCTTTAAATTATTCCTTTTGTATGCAAAATTGCAGTAGTTCAGTAGTTATTTTATACTATTCAACTGTGATTTCATGAGTGATGCACCCCTTGTTGTGTCTGAAATGTAGAATAAAATAGAGGCAAGATTACCAAGTTGCTTCAGCTGTGTACCCTTCATTTTCTCTTTACTCTTAGTATACCCAGCGTCATTTGAGGACGAATGTCCCCAAGGGGGAGATATTGTAATGCCCCTCACTTTCCTAAGCTAGAAAATGAACCGTTGTTCATATATGTGAAAACCCCAATTTTGTAAGACATATTTGGGCACCTAAATTACCAAGAGGACCCTAGTTTTAAGAGAGCTTATGATGTGTTAAGTGTGGTTATATGAGTCACTTAAGGTAGTACAAGCAAAGAGTTTCGAAATCCATCAAGTTTTAGAGTTTGAATTTGCAAGGGTCATCTTTGAATTAGCATAACTTGATAAATATGTGGTATATCTGCATATTTCTACCCACAAAATTATAGAGAATCGAATTATCTTTCCAACGATATAAATTTCACCAAAATCCGACACCCGAGCTAGGAGTTATGGTTTTGTGAAGTAGAGTGTGTCGCCTAACCAATCGCACATGGCCACTGGAAAGCATATGCGGCGCCTATGTAAATATAGGCGATATCATATGCGGCGCCTATGTAAATATAGGCAATATCATATGCGTCGCCTATGTAAATGTAGGTGATATCATATGCGGCGCCTATGTAAATATATACGATATCATATGTGGCGCATATCTTATGGTTTCAAGTGACTTAAACACTCCATTTTTGGGTTATTTTGAGGGCAATTAAGTCTTTTAGCACTCCTTACACACCCCTAAACTTAACCTTACGCATTTTATAGATTCTAAACACATCATAACCCTATTATCAGTCTAAGTTCATCATCCAAGAGCACTAAAGGAGAAAAACAACTAGGGTTACACAATCAACATTGAGGGTCTAATCTTTCAACGAATCCATTACCATAAAGGTATGTGGGGTTATGAACAAGAACACCCTTTCGTTCTTGTGTCCAAAGTTTGCATTATTTTATAAAGATACATGATTTTTACATGTTTTATCATGAATTTGAAGTGATAAATCTTATCCTATGTTGTTGTTCAAGATACTATGATTATTTTGAATGTTTAGAAAATAAACTCCATAAGTTTGAGATTATTGTTATGATTAAAGGCTGAAATTTTTCAGAGTTCTGTATAAATTATGCATGCTTGTGATATAAAGCATAAATGTTGAAATGTCTTGATTAAGTATCGCTATAAGGGTCATTAACCCACATTGAGATTGATGTTTTGAGAATTTATGTGCTACATGCACCCATGTTTAGACTATTTTTGATGAAGTATAGAAAGATTTGACCTTTTGGTCACAACAGAGTTAAAATCCACTTTATGAAACGAGTTACGAATTTTATCATATATTTAACTTAAAAAATATGAGATTTCCCTTAAAGTGGATTTTTCTTGAGATTTTTGAGCATAGTATTGGGAGTAGTATTTAGCACCGAGTTGGGTATGTTAATACGGTTTCATACCCCAGAACTACGTGTCACCATAGGTTGATACATTGACTTCCACTATATGTGGAAAATTGAGATAGTGATCATTGAGATGAGATTGTTCTACACCGATGGCAAGGGTAGGACATCCCTAACCTTACGGGGGCAAGTCATGGGACATCATGGGTGCTCACATTGTGTACATGTTGGTTAGAAGAACCTCCCTAAGAGTCATCCCTCATTCTTAGATTGATTTTACTGATTTAAAAGAGATTTGAAATGCAGATTTATGATGTATTCAATATTCCAGATTTCACTAAGATTTCTTGATGAGAGAATAAGAAAAAAATCTTGATATTTAGATTAAGTGTAATGGCTCATGATATCCAGATTGGCCTGTTTTACCATTCATTGTGTATGATTTCAGATTTTAGATTTCTTTCAAGCTTTATGAGTCATTTATGAATGTCCTGCGTGATTTGGAAAGAAAACTTATGACATGATCGATATATATATATATGTATATAAATATGTTTATTTCATGCACCCCCATGTACTCGGTACATATTCCATGGTACTGGCCCACATGTTCGCATGTGGGTTACATTTTCCCTATAATGTAGGTTCAGGTGCTCATCCTCAGTTTTGACCGTGATTATCTGAGCACGATGATCTATATCCTCTGCAGTGGTGAGTCCTCATGGTACGAGGTCTAGTTATTCAGATTTACTCATTTACTTTGAGTCGCTTAGTTTATTTCCTGAGTTCGGGTTAGTTGGGGTTTGTCCCAATGGCTCATGGATATACAGTTTAGTAGAGGCTTGTCAGACTAGATGGATAGATTGATCAGATTTGTCAGAGATGTCGTATTTTGTTACTGTCCATATTTCATTCATATTGCAGTATGATATTATGGATTATGTTTATATGTTTTGATTATGATGACTTTGATTATAAGTGTTGAATGGTTGAAAAATGGCTAAAAGGGTTAGCTTAGGGCTACTTGTAGCCTTAAGCACCGTATGATGCCTCGGGGCCCATTTTTGGGGCGTTATAGTTTGTGGTATACTGTGATGCATCCCGAGTAGGTTTGGGTTGTGTCCTCATGTAGCATGGAGGTTGCGTCCTCATGCAGCATGGTAAGGTCATAGCCTACTCTTCTAGACAACTTACACCCCATGAACAAAATTATCTGACTCATGATTTCTAATAAGCAGCAGTAGTATTTGCCTTAAAGATTTGGAGGCTCTACTTGTATGGGGTATATGTAGATGTGTTCACATATCATAAAACTCTTCAGTATATGTTTTCTCAGGAAGACTTAAACCTCCATCAAAGAAGGTGGTTGGAGTTGTTGAAAAACTATGATATGAGTATCTTTTATCATCTGGGTAAGGCCAATGTAGTGGCTAATGCTCTTAGTAGACTGTCTATGGGTAGTACTGTGCATATTGAGGACAGTAAGAAGAAGTTAGCCCAGGAAGTACATTAGTTAGCCCGACTAGGTATCCGCTTAGTCGATTCAGCAGAAGGTAATATATGGGTGCAGAGTAGTTCAGAGTCATCTCTAGTTTCCAAGGTGAAGGAGAAACAGGATAGAGATCCCAATTTAGTCAAGTTGAAAGAATCAGTCAAAGATCAGAAGGTTAAGGTATTCTCCTAAGGGGGAGATGGTGTTCTGCATTGTCAAGGTCGTCTGTGTGTGCTAGGTGTTGATAACTTAAGACAGTGAATTCTTACAGAAACGCATGGTGCGCATTACTTGATTCATCCAGGGGCCACTAAGATGTACCATGATTTATGGGAGATATATTGGTGGAGTGGGATAAAGAGAGACATTGCACAATTCGTGACTAAGTGCTTAATATGTCAGCATGTTAATATTGAGCATCAAAAGCCAAGTGGGTCTATGCAGGAGTTCAGTATCCCTACTTGGAATTGGAAAGAAGTGAACATGGACTTTGTGATGGGTTTGCCTCATACTCGTCGCCAGCATGATTCAGTTTGGATCATCATAGACAAGATGACCAAATCAGCTCATTTCCCTCCAATCCATACCTCTTATTCAGCTTAGGATTACACCAAACTATATATCAGAGAGTTGGTCAGATTGCATGGTGTTCTATTATCTATTGTCTCAGATAGAAGTACCCAGTTCACCTCTTATTTATGGAAGGCATTCCAAAAGGGTCTTGGTACCCGAGTTTACCTCAGTACAACTTTTCACTCTCAGACAAATGGTCAAGAAGAAAGGACCATTCAGACTTTGAAGGATATGTTGTGAGCATGTGTGATAGATTTTAAAGGTAGTTGGGATGACACTTGCCTTTGATTGAGTTTTCATACAACAACAACTATCATTCCAGCATTAAGATGGCTTCTTTTGAGGTACTTTATGGGAAAAGGTGTAGATCTCCCATTGGTTGATTTAACATGGGTGAGGCCACAATGGTAGGGCCTGACTTGGTATCAGAGAGAGGCTCAAGACAACTCAGAGCTAACAGAAATCATATGCAGATGTGCACAGGAAATATATCGAGTTTGAGATTGGTGACTTTATGTCTCTAAAAACTCTCTCATGAAGGGAGTTAAGAGGTTCAGCAACAAGAGAAAGCTCAGTCCCCGATATGTTGGACCCTTCAAAATTCTTAGTTTCTTTGGCAAAGTTGCTTATGAGCTAGAATTGCCTTTAGATTTATCTTTAGTCCATCCAATGTTTCACATATCCTCGCTTGAGAAGTGCATATAGGTGACCCAGCAGTCGCAGTCCCTACAGAGGGCTTAGATATTCAGAACAGCCTATCTTTCAAAGAGATCCCAGTCAAAATCCTTGACTATCAGATTCGCAGACTAAGGAACAAAAAAGTCACTTTAGTCAAAGTTCTTTGGCGGAATCAGTCCATTGAGGGAGATACTTGGGAAGCAGAAGCAGACATGTGGACCAAGTATCCTCACCTCTTCTCCACTAATCCAGACTTGGCCCAAGGTAATGGCTTTCCCTAAGCTTATTCAGTTTCATGTTCAGATTTTAGTTACAAACATGGTATCAATTACCTTGGCACATTCAGTTATATGTTCATGAGTCAGTTTAGTCATGTATTCATGCATCAGATATGGATGATCAGTATGATAAACTCAACTTATCAATACTCTCAGTCATGTATTCATGAACCAGCTCAGTTATGTACTCATGCATCAGATATACATGTTCAGTGTGATAATTCAGTATATCAGTAATATCAGTCCTATAGTCATGTCGCAAATGTTCATGTCTAGTAAGTAGATTTAGCCTACTAGTACTCTCAGTTCAGTCAGTATTATTCGAGGATGAATGTTTCTAAGGGGAGAATATTGTAAGACCCCACAAAATTCCTAGCTTAATTCAGTCCTTTAAGCTTCATAAGGGATCCTAGACTAAGAAATTCTAGCTAAGTTTTCAGTTTTAGTTTATTTTTAGCCTTCGAAAGTTGGCAATCTTATTTTGCGACCTTAGTGTCCTTTAAATGTCTATATTTTAGTTAATTCATAATCAGGAAGGTCAATGGGTGTTCAAAAATAGTGTACCAATGTGATTTTGGCACGCCGCATGGCCTATCGCATTGTTCATATTTTCCCAGCTACCAGTGTCAAACTCCAGTGAGTTGGTGCAATCTTGGTTCAATGCATTGGATATCGCATCGGTACCATCGATGCGCTATATCGAACTGTGCATCGGCAATCCAATTTTCACTCATTTAAAACCTACATCTCAAGGGGTAATTGGGTCTTTTTCCCACACCCTTCAGACGCCATAACACAAAATTTAGCACCTTTAGAGGCATAATTCAATCATTATTCATAAAATTCTCAAGAATAAAACCCTAGGGCTATCAATCCAAGAATCAAATTCAAGAGATTTCACCATCAATCTTTCCAATTTCAAGAAATAAGGTATGTAAAGTGTTCATCCAAGGGTCCCTTCCACCCTTGGAGTTCAAGAAACTTCTTTTAAAACATGAATTGTGATTTCCAGTTATGGGTTTGAATTTAATCATGTTGATGTTGTGGAATGTGTTCCAAGTTAAAATCTTTATGTGTTTTCTTGATATTATGATAGCATGTAAGTTGAATTTTAATCCTCTTAAATGGAAACCTTAAATTATGAAATGATGTATTATCATTGTTGTTCATGCCCAAGTATAGAGCTAAACCTACCATGTGTTTGATAAAATGCTAAATTGAGGTTATGGTGTTTTTATAATCCTTTGGTGGTTTAAATAATGAACTTATCCTATAACCATATGTTCACAATGTCCCCCATGCTAAAGCTATACCTTGTATGTGTTTGATGGAATGCTCATGAGATTGGTTTAATGAAATTATGATGTGTTAGCATGCATTCCTAATCATGTGCAAGTTCTTGACTTTTAAATGATTGATGAAATGCCTCATAGATTGTATTATGAGTTTTTGACTATTGTCAAGTATTCCAGAATTATCATGTCTTATTACTTCTATGCTATCGAGTCCTGGGGGTATTTATTACCCGATGATGTAGCTGTGTGCCTAGATCCAGTGTCAGTTACAGAATAGTCTCAGTCATGTCACGATTAGTAGTACTCTAGTTCAGCTATAGAACTCAGGAAAACTCAGTAAACTCAGTATTAATCTAGTCTCATTCAATATTCAGTTCAGTCCTCAGTAAACTGAGTCAGTTAACAGAACTTAGTAGTATTCCATCAGTCAATAAAACTCAGTAAATCAGTACAATCAGTAACAACTCAGTCACGCCTATTATGAACTAGGAAATTAGTTCAGCATCTATTCAGTTGGAAGTAGGATTCAGCACAGAGTGAACCCAAGAATGAGGACTCACCTCCCAGTAGAGGGTGTGATTCTTTGAAGCAATCCTTGCGTTCCAGAACTACGTAGCCAGCGTAGGTTGAGACATCAAAACCTGCTAGATGAAGGTTGATGAGGTGGCTCAACCTGAAAGTTGAGGGTTCCACCATTCTCATTTGAAAACCTGCCAGATGAAGGTATCTCTTTGGTTTTTTTACCCATGGCTAGGTACTGACACTATTCCAACGAGGGTTACAAGTTGGACCCTAAATCTATTTAGAAAAGGGGCATGTTGGTTAGATGATTACCTCCCAAACTCTTAGTATCAGTCTTTAGTAAGGAACAAAGATAGTTCTACAGATTTTAGGACTATCAGATACAGTCATGTAGCTTAGTACAGAACTTAGCTAGTTCCATCAGAATCAGGACTGTCAGACACAGTCACTCAGTAAATAGTATATTATTTATCAGTTATATCAGTTAATCAGTATTCAGGTTCAGTATTCAGTATCATCTCAATTTCAGTTACAGTTCATGTATTCATGCATGTACTCTCATTCAGTCATACTCATGTTATTTAGTTATTATTGTTTATGCATATGAACCCATGTATTAAGTCTTACCTCACTTTACGTACCAGTACATTCACACGTACTGCTGCATACTTTTCTTTTATTCTATAGTATTTTATACCATAGGTTCAGACGTACGGGCCCAGAGCATTCTTAGCAAATCAGACTTTCTTCAAACAAACTAGCAGTGAGTACTCATCATTTGAGGATATTCTTTTATTTCATTATCTCATTAGACTCAACATTTTAGTAGATGGATTTAGTTGGGGGATTGTCCCATCAACTCCTTTTTCAGATAACTCAGTTTAGAGGTTTTTCAGACTAGATGCTCAGACAGTATTCAGTATTTGAGATTCTGATGTTTTATCGAAATTTATCATTTTTTTCATTAGTATTATAGTTTTAAACCTTATGGCATTTCATCCCATTATTTCATATTATACAGTGTTAATACTCAATGATTGCAGTAGGTATCAATCATGGGTTAGCTTGTGGTCCTTCGAAATTATGAGCACTGTGTAACATCTGGGGTACAGACTCAGGGCGTTACATTTATCATTAGAAAACTTTGCGAATGTCAAATCCAATCATAACTACTTGTATGTTGCAATGATGAATCAAGACTCTGACCAAGAAATGCATCTCTTGAGAGTAAAATTAAATGAATAAGACTAGGAAGTGCGTCTCCTAAGAATTAAAGTGAGGAATTCTGACTAGAAAATGCATCTTCTAGAGATAAAGGTTTAAGTTAGGAAGTGTGCCACCTGATAAATGAAAACTGGCAAGAAAGTACGTATCCTAAGGATTAAGTTCAATGATTTGACTGGAAAGTACATTTTCTAGGAGTCAATGGAATGACTCGACTAAAAAGTGTATTTTCTAGGAGTCAAAAGGAATGACTCGACTAGAAAGTACATCTTCTAAGAATCAAGGGGAATGAATTGACTAGAAAGTACATCTTCTAGGAGTTAATGAGAATGAATCAACTAGAAATTACATCTTCCAGGAGTAAAGGGGAATGACTCAACTAGAAAGGACATCTTCTAGGAGTCAAGGGGAATGACTCGACTAAAAAGTACATCTTTTAGGAGTCAAGGGGAATGACTCAACTAGAAAGGACATCTTATAAAAGTCAAGGGGAATAACTCGACTAGAAGGTACATCTTCTAAAAGTCAAGGGGAATGACTTGACTATAAAGTACATCTTCTAGGAGTCAAGGGAAATGACTCGACTAGAAAGTACATCTTCTAGGAGTCAAGAGGAATGACTCGACTAGAAATTACATCTTTTAGGAGTCAAGGAGAATGAATCAACAAGAAAGTACATCTTCTAGGAGTCAAGGGAAATGACTCGACTAGAAAGTACATATTTTAGGAGTCAAGGGGAATGACTCAACTAGAAAGTATATTTTATAGGAGTCAAGTCTTAAGTTAGGAAGTTCATCACCTAACAAGTAAAATTCAAATTACCTAATCAAGGAAGTGCGTCTCCCTACAAATGCCACTTAAATTACCCAGACAAGGAAATGTGTCTCCTTACAAATGCCACTTGAATTAACCAAGAAAATGTGTCCCCTTACAAATGTCGCTTGAATTACTCAAACAAGAAAATATGTGTCCTTACATACGCTGCGTGAATTACATAAACAAGGAAATGTGTCTTCTTACAAATGCCACTTAAATTACCCAGACAAGGAAATACGTCTCCTAAACAAATATAGCTTGAATTACCCGTATAAGGAAATGCACCTCCTTACAAATGCTGCTTGAATTACCCGAATAAGGAAATGCATCTCCTTACATATATCACTTGAATTAAACAAACAAGAAAATGTGTATCCTTACAAATATCACTTCAATTATCTAGACAAGGAAATATATCTCCTTAAGATTAAATGGAAGGACTCAACTAGGAAGTGCAACTTCTAGGAGTAAAGGTTCAATTTAGGAAGTGCATCACCTAATAAATGAACTTGAATTGCTCGGATAAAGGAGTGTGTCTCCTAGAGATATTGGATTGTGACTTTTTACCATAATTTTGATTAACAAACCTATGCAACAACGTTTTCCCTTATATATGTAGATGTGAGAAATGATAGCCTTTGCTGTTTAGGCTTTGAAATCCTTGATTTGAAGGTAACATGTGTTCTTATTTCATACAAAGAAAACTTGTGATTTTAAAAACATGGTGGTTGGTTTGTGGCTTTAGCTTTCGCGATAATCGCTCTTGCCCTCGTCACATTTAATCTGGCTTACAACCATTAGCATATGTCATTGACTTGATCTTCATTGACCCAAACTCAGATTATTAAGAGTGACTCTGAAGCGAATATAGTATCTCTGGATTTGCTATGTTCCTTAGATAAATCCTTTGAACCTTGCTATTTCCATGAGTTTCCAAACTTGTCTGTTGACAAAATTTTCTGCATGCCTGATTTTGGCTCACAATCATGTCTCTTTCATGTATTGTCCTTTTGTTTTATTTTGTACAATTGAAGAAGTTGGTAGCCAATTTTGAAATATTTTATCACTTGCTTTGACATTGATTTGACTCAAAGACACAAGAAAGATAACTTTCCATTTGTATAACTGACTCAAGAAAACAAAAATAAAAATATAGAGAAGAAAGAATAGACAAAGAATGTCCCCACTAAAACAAAGAAAATAAAATTTTATCTGAAAGTGACAGTAAACTCTAATGATTATGACATGCATTTCAGATTAAGCTGTCTGATCTTTCCATAAAAACTTTCACCAATTGTTGTTGAGTTAATGACCCTGAAATTGAGTTACTTCCTTAGGCCAATTGCATTCAGAGAGCTCATTCGGCTAGTGACGCCTTTAAGGGTTTTCGCCAACAAGCCTCTCTCATTTTCTTTATCTCAGCTCACTATTGCCCTATGGTGTCCGTGAGGGTTCTCACCAATAAGACTCTATGAGACTTTTTCATTTTCATTTCTCCTAACTTAGAATAGTCTTATGGTTCCCATGAGGGTTTTCACCGATACAAATCTCCTTTCATTTTCATTTTTTTTTCAACCTACCATCGCCTTATAATGCCTGTGAGGGTTTTCACCAATAAGACTCTCATTTTTATTTCTCTCCTGATTCCTTAAGCTGAGGAAGATGAGTAGCTCCCAAAATGCATTATCATATGCATTGCATGCTTAGCCTTCTTATTCTCAAAGATTGATTTAAAGGTCTTTATTTGGTTGTAACTTAGCTTTTGAATAAGGTTAGAAAGAAAGGATGGAATGAGGCCCAAACGACACTTGAAGTGGGGTAGGACTTACAACTTTTGGAATCGACTCAAACTATAAAGATTAACTCATGCCCCGGTTTTTTTTACTGGGCAATTCAATATTATTTATTTGGTTGGTCCGAGCTCGGGGTAGGGCAGCCTATGTATCTCAACCCCGAGAGAGAAGAATCAGGTCACACGTAGTTCTGACATCTTATTTTTTTTCATGATTCCAATTTCTTATTTTTTTTCTCTTTTATTGACCCTTTTTCTCTTTGAAACTTTTCCTAACTCTATTTTTCTTGACACTCTTCTTTTTCTTTCTTTTTGGACATATTTTTGTTTTTTTTTCTTTTTGAAACTTTTCTGACTCTATTGTTTTACTCGACACCTTTTCTTTTGAACTTTGTTGATTCTATCTTGATTCCAAAAGAGGGGAATGAAAGAAAATAGAACTAAAGCTCAAATAAGGTAAACAAAAGATGACATAATATTTGGATACCAGAATAAAATGCCTTCGTCAAATCAATACTTGACAATGCAAGTACACGTCATGCAATATAAAGTGAAAGATAAAGATCATCTATGACACTTTAACAACACTAACTTCAACTGAGCATGTGTGCCACTTATTCTTCTATATTTGTCAAACATACAACTCCACCTTTGGTGTACATGCCTCACATCGAATGATCCATGCTTTTGTAGAGCTGATTATCTTCCTATTCCTCTTGATATAGGGATCACACATACATTATTTGACCTAATTAAGCTATGCTTTTCAATTGATGACCAAGTTATCTTGTAATTTTTCAAGCAATTGCCTTAATTTTGAAAGAAGGCTTCAACATAGTCACAAAATGTCTTAACACTTTACTTATTTCTCAAATGCCTTTTTGTAGCCCTCTGATTCAATGTTTCATGATTAAACTAAATTTTACGATCTCGCTAAAAATTTTGCAAGAATGTCATAACACTAGAACCAAAATAAAATGTATTGTGTAAAGAAGACCAACAAACAACTTAAAATAAGACAAAACGACAAGGGACACAACATCTTATTAAAAGGAAAAATAGAAGGGTTTAAACAAAGACTATAGAAAAACAAAACAAGATAGATTTCAAACTACAACCATGAAATAATTTGAAAAACAGAAAGAAAAACAAAACAAACTACCAATAATACTTCCAAATAAGGAGAGGAGTGACTTCTCAATCGCTGACTTGACATCTTAGCCACTAATTTGCACATCATCATTACTAGAGCTTTCACCGATATCAAACATATTTTGTGTAAAATTATTCTTTGACTTTCTCTTTTTTTTTTGCAAACTCAGGCCTCGGTTGAAGCTTGGACTTAGAATTTCCTTGGTAAATATGTGGGGGCCAAAGACGATGTTGAGTGCATGCCATTATGGATGAGCATATGGTTGTGCGTTGTTCGAAGGATACTTAGGAAGTAGAATAGAATATCTTGGATTTTGCAAAGAGGAACCTTGTTGCAGATGAGCATGTAGATTTGATGTGTAAGATTGAGATTGAGACTGAAAATATTGCTGAGTTAACCCTCTTGAGCTCTGCTTTTCTCCTGGAATGAAAATGGGTGCATTTTCCTTCTTCTTCCCTTCGGTTTCACTTAACTGATTGCAATATCAGAAAAAAATATTTCACGGGATCCTCATGTCAATCATGTTCCTCAAATTTCAATATCTCCAAGCTTGGAGAAATTTTGAAACTTGAAGGCATGCCCTATTCTTTATATGAAACATCTTTATAACCCGCAAGTACTAGGAACTTTCCATAGTATTTTCTACACTCTTCATTTTCTCAACCATTTTCTCTTACTCTTCTGGCATGCCAGGCTTCTTGGTAAGAAATTTTGGTGGTCCAATTAACATTGATATAGGCTCAGGAGTATATCAATGATCATTAAAAGTATTGAACATGGGTCCACTAGTAGTTTCGAAAAGCACAACTGTTGGATTGATAGTCAAAGTGAAAGCCTCGGTAGAAGGTTGAGCAACAAAAGCACAGATATATGTGGTGCTATCAATGTAGTAGATTTATACTGAAAAGCTAGAGGATGAGTGTTGAAAGCATTGGGATGCTTTTGTCTTGGAATGGATTCTGATGCATACTGTGGTGCATCAACAACATTAGGAAATGGAGCTTGCAATTGTGATGGAGGAGGCATCCCATTGGCCCAAGCTCGATATATTTCCATCATTTGTTGCCTTAATCTCATAATCTCTTGCTTTAAATTCTCATTTTTCTGACTCTTTGTTTGATCCATGATGTCACCCTCTATATCCTTATTGGACATAATTAACCCTTTCTTGGATTTGGTGTGATGTGGAGGACTAGCTACAATGCCACAAACCAACCACCTTAAACTAATTAAACAACAAATAACAAACGTGTTAGAGTTCATCACTTTCTCAAAGTCTTTTTCTTTTTCTTTTTCTTTGAAAAAGATCACCGAACCCAAGAAGGTCATCTATGTATCTCACTCCCGAGAGTGGAGAATTAGGTGTGCGTAGTTTGTGAAGTTTGGCCATAAAATGGCCAATTAGACTCTTTTCCTTTTCTTTTTCTTGAAACTTTAAAAGAAAATAAAATAAGAAATTGTTGAAAGAATAGACGATAGATCTTTTTTTTTTTGGAATTTTTCAACGTTAAAATACCTATAAAAAATGAAACCTATGATTACCAAAGAAAAATCTTTGTGGGTTTTCGATTTTTAATGTCATACGAAAATGAAACTTGAAGCTATTAAAGGAAAATCTTTTTGTCGTTTTCTTTTGAAGATCTATATGAAACACCTACTCTAAATGAAGTGTGAAGAAAACCTTTTTGGATTTTTTAAATAAGATCACCAAACCCTAGAGAGCTGCCTACGTATGTCACTCCCGATAGAGGAGAATCAGGTGTGCGTAGTTCATCCAAATTGGACATTTAATGATTAAATAACAAACTAAACGCTGACTTGAGAGATACGATCAAAGATAGATGATGAACAACGTCAATAAAATCTTTTTGAGTTTTAAATTTGATACTTTACATAAAACTGACGCCAACAACTATGAAAGAAAATTCTTTTTGGTATTTTCGTTATATGAAATGTACAAAACTTCTAACATCTTTTTAATTTTATTTTATAAAAAGCTCCTATTAAAAAAACAAAATCTTTTTAAAATTTTTGAATTATACGTGTTTGCTAAAGGAGACAAAGGGAAATCTTTTTGATGTTTTTTGATTTTTAGAAAATGAGTGCAAAAGGTAAAAAGAATCTTTTTGAATTTTTGAATTGTGGAAAGCAAAAGCCATAAAGAACTCTAAAAACTATGAAACTTTTTTTCTTACTCACTTTTTCTCTTTTTTTGCTTTTTTCCCAAACTTTTCCTTGCCTACACGCTTTCTCAGTATGATGCAGATAAGCATGACCTAAAGGATGACCTAGGTTTGGGTCTACTAACAAGGTTGTTCAAGGGAGCGTATGGTTGATAGTGGCTGCAATAGCTTTCCACCCACTTCAAACATCCAAAGGATCCCTTCCTAAAATAAGGGTGAATAAACTAGAGTTTGTGTATACAACGTGTACTTCGTGACTTATTGCAAAATAAATGACTCGGGTTATGCAAATGATATCAGATATAAAGCGGTAACACATAAAGAAAGACTGTAAACAAAGAGCACGTAGACATTCAACAATGATAAAACAATAACACAAATAATAACACAAACAAAATATTTATGCACCTATAGTATCAAACTAAATCGATACAACTCAAAAATAAGCTCAAATTCTGAAAAATCCCTAGCAGAGTCGCCAGAGCTATCACAACCCAATTTTAACCAAAAGATATAGTTAGAGCTATCCAGTCTAATTATTACAGTCCGAAATAAAAAAATACTAAAATAAACCTACACTAACCTATACTACCCTGAACTATGATCCACCCGATGCCTTGGGCCTTGGACACGAACTTCCTTTGCGTACAAATCCCTCAGGGCATTCCTCGAATGACAAAATACAAATAACATCGAGGCATTCCCCAGCCAAATACATATAATTGCTTCTAATGCGAAAAACCATTCAACAAATATTTTGAACATTCAACGATCATTGGTTCTTACGGTTTGCCTATCGATCTAAGATTTGCCTATTTAAGTTTTGGCCTAAAATATGATACTACTGAATTCAACGACATCCATCAATGAATCAAAATTAACAATATTCACTTTATATCAATTTTCAAGTCCCCCAACTTATTCTCGATCACCTAATTGATTAATTGTTCAATAAACAAACATTTACTAATCATGAATAACAAACATTCACCAATCCAACACTCAAACATCACCAATAATTCACATAGCAAATATCGAATTATGTTCACAATCACATAAGAATTAAAAAGAAAAGGAGAATGAATTGGACCTCAATGCCGCTTTCAATCAAGTATTATTCGATTAAACGAGATGGAGTCTGCATCAAAACCTTGAATCAAACTTCAACAACAACCTACCAACTTGAATAAAACCCCCTAAAATGAGCAACCCCGAAATAGTCTACTCAAATCAAAACCCAAAACCGAATCGAATCTGACCAAAAAATAGAAAACTTACAATTTTTGACTCTTAGTATTGATGGCATTATGGATGGACCGTTATGGGATCACCAGAGCTCCGTGAAGCTTGAACGATCAAATTTTTTGGATTTCGAGGAGGTTTGGTTGCTATTTTTTAAAAAGAAAAGTTGAAGGATGGTCAATTAAGATTTTTCCTAATTGGATTTCATAGGATTACCCCTAAAACAGTATCAAACAATGATTAATGGGTGTTTTATGGTAGGTTTTCAGCGTTCTCCAGTCACTGTTGTAGCGTCACTGGAGCTTCAATAAGTTTAACAGTGGAAACGTTATTTTCCTCCTCTCTTTCTTGTCCAGTCTCTCTCCTCTCTTTCCATTCAATCTCTCTATTTCTCTCTATTTTCCTATCTATTTATCTGCACTCTCTCTCAATCTCTGATCATCTCTCCCCTCACTGTATGGAACTTTGTGGGTATTTGTTACTATGAAAAACTAAGAGTTCCTTGTGCCTGTCACAAAATAATATCCATGGCTTTCTCACTATTCTATTTTGTAGCTAAGTGCTCTACCTGTCAGCAAGTTAAGGTTGAGCACCAAAAACCTAGTGGGTCTATGCAGGAGTTCAATATTCCCATGTGGAAATGGGAGAAAGTGAACATGGACTTTGTGATAGGTTTGTCTCATACCCATCGTCAGCATGACTCTATTTGGGTTATCGTAGACAGGATGACCAAATCAGCTCAGTTCTTGCCAGTCCATACCTCTTATTCAGCTGAGGACTATGCCAATTTCTATCTCACAGAGTTGGTTAGGTTACACAGTGTTCCCTTATCTATTATCTCTATAGAGGTACTCAGTTTACCTCTTACTTCTAGAAAGCATTCCAAAAAGGTCTTGGTACCCAAGTCTACCTCAGTATAGCCTTCCACCTTCAGACAGATGGTCAAGCAGAAAGGACTATTCAGGCTCTGGAGGACATGATAAGATCATGCGTTATTGATTTTAAGGGTAGTTGGGATGACCATCTGCCTTTGATTGAATTCGCATGCAATAACAACTATCATTCCAGTATTCGTATGGCTCCATTTGAGGATTTCTATGAAAGGAGATGTAAATCTCTAATTGGTTGGTTTGAAGTAGGTGAGGCTACAGTAGTAGGGCCTGACTTGGTGTTTGATGTATTAGAAAAGGTTCAGTTGGTCAGAGAAAGACTTAAGGCTGCCCAGAGCCGATAGAAATAGTATGCAGATGTGAGGAGAAGGATCTTAAGTTTGAGGTCGGTGACTTTGTGTACTTGAAAATCTCTCCCATGAAGAGAGTGAAGAGATTTAGAAAGAAAGAGAAACTCAGTCCCCGATATGTCTGTCCCTTCAGAATTCTCAGTCATCTAAAAAAGGTAGCTTACAAGCTTGAGCTGCCTTCAGATCTAGCCTCAGTACCCCCAGTGTTCCATGTCTCATTGTTGAAAGAGTATATTGATGATCCAGCTGTAGTTGTTCCCTTAGAGAGTGTAGATATTCAGAACAGTCTTTCCTTTAAGGAAGTTCCAGTCTAAATTCTCTGTCATTAAGTTCGTAGACTAAGGAACAAAGAAGTTCCATTGGTCAAAGTTCTTTGGTGGAACCAGTCCGTTGAGGGAGCCACTTGGGAATCAAAAGAAGATATATGGACCAAGTACCCTCATTTTTTCTCCGCGAATAAAGATTCAGCATAAGGTACCAATCTTCTTAAGATTTCACTCTATCATGCTTACTTTCAGAGGCACATCATGTTCATGTTAGTTGTGCTTTCATGAATCAATTCAGTCATGCATTTTATGCATCAAATATGCATATTCAGTGTGTAAGCTCAGTCCAGCAGTTTTCCTCAGCTTAACTAGTTTCATTCGGGGACGAATGATCCCAAGGAGGAAATATTGTAACACCCCAAATTTCCCTATCATCTTCTAAGTCCCAATACATGAGTACTTGTACATAAAATTTTTGAAACACTTATTATTCTTCAGTTTAGAGTTGCCATTATGTAGGAAATTGAATTAGCTTTTCAACGATATAAAATTTGCCTAAATCTGATAACCGGGTAAGAAGTTTTGGCAATTTTAAGTTTCAGTCATTAACTACCGTCACTTTACCCATGAGCGCATCGCGGAGTATCTCAAAATAGCAATTGTCAGTTTCCAGGGTTACTTTCCGATAGTGGAGCATCGCTCAATCAGTAAGTTTCGTAATTATCAATTTCCAGTAGAGGTGTACGATCATGGTGCATCACGGAGGAGGCCAAATTGGTAATCCAAAGCCTTACCGTGATAGCTCCGCATCACGGTGTTTGTCCAGGTCCCATTTGTCCCTTTTTCAATGGCTTGGCGCGATAGTGGAGTGTCACGCCAAGGCCAAAAATCGAGATGGTCAGTTTTCAGCTTCTATTTATAAATTCATTTAAGGGTATTTGGGTCTTTTTCCTCGGCCCTAATCCATATAAAACACAATATTTAACCTATTAGTGACCTAAGTACTCATCATTATTCAATGTTTCTTCAAAATTGAAGATCCCCTTTTTCAAAAACAAGAACCCTAGCCCTCCAATTCAAGGCAATTTCTCAAGAACTCTCCACCAATCTTCCAAATTCAGTAACTCGGGTATATTAGATGTTCACCCATGGATTTCTTTCATCCATGGAGCTCAAGTAACCTTTTTAATTATAAATCTATGATCTTTTTAAGTTATTTGATTTTAAATCATGATTTCACCCATTAATCTCCATGAACTTTGATTTAATACCATGTTTAATAAAGTTATTGTTGTTATTCGATTCCTCATGTTTAAGTATTATCATTTGTTGAATTAAATCATGACTTAATATTTTCCATGATAATTTCATTTCAATTACGTCAGTCCTTTAGTAATTCTATGATTATTTTAAACCATGAACTATAAGTACTTGATAAAATGCCTACAAGAGCAATTTCTTAATAAGAGTCTTCATGCTACGTCCTTCAATGTTTTAATGTCATGCTACTACTATTGTTTTGAGTCCTATGGGTATTGAATACCCGAAACAGTAGTTGTTTACTTAATGTTGTCTCAGTATCTTCAAAATAACTTCAGATTATATTATGAGCATTATCAGAACAGTTAGTTAGACTCGGAATAGTCTAGCATTTCAGTGTCATTAAGTTAGGAGTAGGATTTAGCACCGAGCGAGTGTAGGGATGGTGGCTTTCCCGTCATATAGGCAGAGTCATTAGTAGCAATCCCTATACTCCAGAACTATCTAGCTAGCGTAGGATATGAGTAGTCACCCATTAGATTAAGCTTGACTATCTCGCAGGGGTCACCCATCAGTTCAGGCTTGACACCCTTAGTCCTTTGGACATGATATCAGTTTAGTGGATCCACACAGCCAGCGTTAGTACCTGTGGCACGGTATTAACACACTTTCAACTGGGGTTACAAGTTGGACCCCAATTAGCTCAAATTGGGGAATGTTGGTTAAATGATACCTCCCATAGTCTCAGATATAGTGTCAGTTACAGTACCAGCTCAGTTATTCAATCTTAGTGTTGTTTGACCAAAGCATACAGATTTCAGTTATTTTTAGTGTTTCAGTTTGCAGATCTCATCCAGTTCTTGTCATATGCTTGGTCATGCATCTTCAGTGTCTACAAATTTTTATGTATCTTTAGTATTTTACAGACTTTCATGCATATTCAGTATCTACAGATTTCTTATTCTCTATTCAGTATTCCATTATTTACATGTATATTCAGATAGATCACTACTCCTATTCATGAAACCTTGAATGTTAACCTACCTCATTTAGCATACCAGTACATTCAAAGTTATTCCATGTTAATGTGAGAACCCTCTATGATGATGAATGCCATTGGTTTGCCTAACGGATAATAGCTCATTAGGTACAAGTCGTGACTCATAAATTTGGATCATGATAGATTGAACGAGTGTCAATGATCATTTCCTTCGAACATTAATAACTTTACTGTATCACATTTGATAAAATTAAGTCAATGCTTTTAGAAATATTTTGGGTATGACTGTAATTAATAACTAATGGTAAAATTAAAAGAAATTGATAAAATTTTATTTGATTTTTCAAACTGAATAAGTATTATTGAATTTTTTTTTTAGTATAGTGGACAAATAAAATAACAACGGTTATATCTCAAAATAGAGGTACATTTAATTAAAACTCTGAAAGAAGAACAACGGAGTTTACTAGGCGAATAACATTTTTAGAAAGAGTAAACCATTTTCCATTTTCAAAATAAAGATAGGCACTTTTATTGACCACTCCGAATGATTGACCGAAAAAACATATATCAGTCTTTTGCCAAGATGCCTATGACTAGCTTTTTCAATTGCTCCAATAAATTATTGTACAAGTAAGGAAACTACATAAATAAGTCTTTGTTGTTGGTCTTAAGCACTTTTTCTCCATGACAAGCTATTGGACAATAGCAAGTACGTGTCCTTATGTCACATACCGAAGACCCAACGTTGCATATCAATTGGTGATCACAGTCTTCACTCTTCACCTCATTACACAACCCCCCACCCCCGCACCCCCCCGCCCCCGCGCTTCCTTGTCCTGATTACACCATTGACATATAGAGTTGACTAAGTTAATAATTTGAAAACAACTAGAGTTATCTCTTCCATGTACTAAAATGTGGTAGCACTATAATTATATCTCTTCGCAACTTAATTACTATCGTAACAATTTATTTAGAGGAAAGAATAGGTTGCATCATAATTTCAAATCCGTTTACCTCAAATATTGACTTCACTCAACTCTTACATTTTTAATTTCCTTGTTTATAATTTTCTTCACCAATAAACATCTGATTGAGTTGAGAACTGTGTTAACCATTTTCGCTATTCAAGATAAAATTGATCCTAATATTCAAAATGACCGAACGAGTCGTTACAGTCTTAAATAATGTAGCTAATTAAAGAAATAGTATCAAAGACGGTAACACAATCTTTTCTTGCAGGAAGTACATAGAAAAATGAGTCATTTAATTTCCTTTTGCAAATAAACTCATTAAGAAAATTAGGATTTTCAGACCACATAACTATATAAGGTATAATATTACCAAATATATAGGCATATTTAAATATTTACTAAACATATATTATCTTACAATACACCTTCACCAAACTTCCCCAAAAATAGAAAAAACATATAAACTCGAATCAAGCAGGATCAAATTAAATAATTTTACATTATAAATATTGTAGATAATTACAGAAATTATGTGACAAATGTGACACAATCATTTACAGATAACTTGGAATATGCATCACTGACGGAGCCAAAAGTTTTAGAAGAGTGTAAAAGCAATATTGCATAAGTAATTTTTTTGTTGATGAATAGATGCATCAAAAATTTTTAAATCAAACTACGTTAGATTATCAGTTTCACTGTCATGCAACACATGAACTCGTTCACAGGTCCTTTTGTTTTGGGGATTTTCACTACATTGGAGCCCCGGTTCAATTGGATCGTGCACTACAGGGCTCATTCTAGGGGTGACGCTCCCAACAAAATTTTCTCCATATCCAGAGCTTGAATCTGAGACCTCTGGTTAAGGGTGGAGTAGTCCCACCACTACACCACAATCCATATTGGTTATTCACAGGTCTATTGACATAAATCATCATTTTGTTTTGGATGCGTTGACATTCCCCCATTTTCGTAGACTATTATTGAGCTGAGACAACATCCACATTCATTCAAATGACATTAATTTGCCAAATGGACAGTAACTCATTGGTTGCTAGTCATGGATTAAGAATTTGAATCATGAGATACTGACACTTAGCGAGCATAAAAAATCACTAATTAATCTAATTATAAATTTGCGTCTCAAAATAGGGGTATATTTAAAGGTAAATATGCCGCAATAATAACATTGCAAGGAAAATAGCTTTCAACTTTTTTTCTCACAGTCAAGTAGCTTTCAGATCCTTTTCATTCAAACGGAGTAAATCATTTTCCAATTTCAAAATGAAGATAGGGAACTTTTATTTATCATTATAAATAGACACAAAAAACATGAATTAGTCTTTGTTGTTGGTCTCAAGGAATTTTTGTCCATGATAAGTTGTTGGACAAGAGCAAGTATGTGTCCTTATGTCACATACAGGACAATAGCATTTTTTCCAACAACATACTGGAGCCTCATGTTCGCACACAAGCCCATTGCTAATACAGTCATCATCTTCACTGCACGTAAGCCCATTGCTTCCTTGTCCTGATTAGACCATTAACATTGTTAACTAAGTTAATAATTAAAAAAAAAAACTAGAATTATCATAATCAATACATTGAAAAGGGATTAAAATTGATCATAAGTGAAACATAAAAGAGAGTTGGATTAGTACTATAATTATACCTCTTTGTAAAATTGATCACTGCACGTATTTCTTGTCTGTTCATCCCAAATGTTGACTTTGATCCGCCCTTAATTTTTTTATTTTATTCTCTAATACACATTTAATTGACCGAGAATCGTATGTGTTACCCATTTTCGCTAGTCATGATCATATTTTAAGCCCACAGAAAGAATCTTTTACGAGAAAGGAGTCCTAATACTCAAAAGGGCCGAATGAGTTGTTGCAATCATAAAACGAATAATAAACTATCTTTGAAGTATGAAAAATATTTTATAATTATTAAATATGAAAAGGACCAAATTCAGGAAACAAAAAAGATGCTACTACCTCAAAATTTATCAACAAAGTGTGACTACAGCCTGCACATAGAATATGAATTACTGAGTAATATAGGTAAATAGATGAAAAAAAAATGCTTACCTAACAAAATAAGCAAAAAAGAGACCAAGAAAATATTAAGGAACGTTGCCTTCCCCATTCTCTTCCAAGTGTAGTGGTCGCACAAGAATAACTATATGATTTGATATCTCTTTGCAACTTAACGTACTGTTGATTTTAGCAATATATATAGGCTGGAAGCAATACACCTGCACCAAACTATAAGGAAACTAAATATTTTGCCATTAGTTTAAAACTTGAAAGGGAAATAAAGAATATAGAATATTCTTACACTAAAAAAAGAGAAAGTGAAATATTCTACCATTAATATAAATCATAATTCATAAGGTAAAAGGAAAGCAAATTTCAACAATTATAGAAAGAGAGAGGGGAGAAAATTCAAAATAGGATGAAATCACCTTTATCCTTCAATCTTTCATCGATCTGTAGTGACAACAACAATAACCGAACAACAATAACCGTAAAACACGAGGATAGAGAGCAGAATCGGTGAGGTTTTATTTTAATTTCTTTCTGGAGCCTTTTCCCTTTTGGAAGAGTTACACAAAGCTTTTAATATAGAAACAGCTAACTCTCTTTAACTGATCAATAAATCGTTTAGCTTCATCATTTGGTTTGTTTTGATCAGCCGAATACGTCCCAAAAGCATCCCTAGCCATCTCACTATATCAAGAATTTCAACAGTATTCTCCCCCGATTTATGTATTTGGTCTTGTAGCTTGCCACATTGGCCTATTGTGGACGCATTTAAAGGTTGGTATCTTGCTTTAATGTTGTTGGTTGAAATACTTGTATGCTTTATTTTGTGCGTATTTGATATATATATTCTCTTACGCGTGATTTTTTTTATAAAATTGCTCTGAGGGAGATGATAGGCGGATCAATTATCTTACTGGATTCTTGTAGCTCATCATTTACCTTAGTGTATATATATATATATATATAGCACAACCATTTCACAAACACTACCATGCAACACTTGAACTCATTCATGGCATTCCTGGACTATTATTGAAGTGAGCCCACAGCCACATCCGTTCATGGTGGAAACTTTTGCTATCGCGCTATGTATGTCTCTAAATTATTTACTTAATTTTATGTGTAAATAATATAAATCTCAGACTTTAGCTAGTTAATTATTTTTTACCGAATTTGTTATTTAGTTTTTCTCTCTCCCAGATTTTAAATGTTCATATACATTTCTCTACGATATTATACATTACAATCTATGTATATGAGATAACCATTTTAGCGTTATTTAAGAAAATAAATTAAGTCTAATAATTATCCAAAATAATATTTAAAAAAATAAATCAAGTCTAATAATTATCCAATATTATACCTTATTAATGTGTGATTAATGAATCCCTTAATTATGCAATTTTTTCAAAAAATATACTCCTAAAAGGAAATTTACCACATAAATCACCTAGAAATTTTTAGAATCAAAGAAAAAAGACCCTCATAAAATAAAGGGACATAGAAAGTTTTAAAACAAAAAAAAAACTCGTAAAAAAGAAATTTTACTAGTAAATCTACGAAAAATTTTACTACCTAGTCTACATATACAAGAAATTTTAATAAGTATGGAAAAAGTTAAAACCAAAAAATAATGAATTCCTATAAGATTAGAAGAATATGGCAGCAGTGAACCCCAATCTTTATACATATGTCTTTGCAAAATACACATTTCAAGCATCACATATACATAACAATATGAAACAAAACTTGAAAACATAAAGATAACATATCCTATACATGCCTAACGTTCCTTCATATACAAAATACTGCTACATATATGAGTTATATACATAACGGTGTTATGTATAACACTATTGATGCATAACATATACATAACTCTATGTTGTATATGACCTGAAATTAAACAACCTAATTGTGTCTTTTTCAATAGATATACATAACAGATTTATGTATATAAGTTAAAATAAACACGTCCAACAAATGACATAACTACAAATATATACATAACTCGCTATGTATCATAGTTCAAAATAATAACATGAATTTACTACGTAAGCTGACCATATACATGATAAATTTAATGTACAAGAAGTCATCTCTAACATTATACATAACTAATTTATGTACAAGGTTGAAATAACAACAAAACGCTCTTATATAACAATGTCTAAGAATGCATAAATAAAAAAAATACAGATTCAACAACAAATTAATATACCTTCGGAAGACGCAATCGTGATGATTCTTCACTTTTTATCTTACTTGAAAATTTAGAAACGGGCTTTTTAGAGCTTGTACGAGCAAATTTTCTTGACTTCTTCATCTTAGCAGGGTCGTTTCGGTGTTTCGATCTATTTTCTCTAAAACTCGGACCTGGCTCCATTACTATGCTTAAGTTTTGATAATTACATACATGTAACAAGTAACTCGTAGATGTTTGATTTAGTAAATTTGAAAAAATTAAGAAATTAAATTAACCTCAAAAATAAATTAAAGAAGATGTTTATGTTCAACAATTTGATAAGATAAGGTTTGTAAATTCAAACCTTGAAACTCCTTAATTATGGTCGCTTGATTTTAGGCACAAATTATGGAGGTGCGATATGTATATAAATATGTATATAGAGGTTAGTGTAATACCCCAAGTTTTAGCTGAAAAAGGAAAATAAATAAATAAAGGATTGGGATAATGGGCTAAACCCAAATTAAATAGAAAAGGGAAAGTAATTGTGTGGTCTTTTAAAACCCATTTAACCTATAATAAAAGGCATTGCCTCTGCCATCACTGAAAACATGGCATCTTTAACCAAAGGCAGAATTGCTATCTGCCTAATCTCGCTCAAGAGAAAGAAAAAGACGATCAAATTATTCGTTCAGTGAAAAGGAAAGAAAGCTTAAGGGTTTTGACTGGGAATTCTTTCGGGTTTAAGGTAAATTCATTCCTACATTTTTATTGTGATATTTAGTCTTGATAATTTACTTTGGGTATTGAAATTTAATTGTTAAAGGTAAGAATTATGAATAATAAGGGTTGTTTTGGATACTAGTTCAATGAATTGGAAATATCATGAAACCTTGAACGTTGGGCAGTCTAATTTTACCATGAATTAGCCTAAAATAAGAGATCTAACACGAGAATGGATCTGATGTGATTATAGGTTTGATCCAAAGAAGTGATACAAATCATTCGAGGTGACAAATTGGTATTTCGATAAGAGTACTATAAGTAGTAATCTTACCATAATTTGTGTTTGTTAACTTGCATATTTTTTACTTGATTTTGATGAAACAATGAATTATGAACTATTTTGAAATTGCATGAGGGGAAAGTCCTTTACTTTATATGATATTAAAATTGTTATTTGAGATATGATATTATTACTGTGAATATTCTTCACTTACACGAGAAATATGTATTTTGACATGTATTTTTATTAACGGTTTATATATAACATGATTTGATATGAACTTTAAATGATATGTACTATTCTGAAAAATGCTTTCATATGAATATCCTATTATTTACAAAGTATAGATGGGAGTAGACCTTGATTGAATCCCGTAGCTAACGGTGGAATCGTTAGACCCAGTACACCTTGTATTAACTGATGACTGTTACAACCCTCGCAAGTGGGAAGGTAAAACTAGCATACTGATACTGATATGATATTTGACTCCTTTATGAGGGATCCACTATTATGGGCTATTCTTGATGAAGAAGAATGCCACACTAATTACATGATTCATTCTTGGAAACCTTCCAAATATGTATATTTTATATTCTGTGATGATTTTTAAGTTTATTATTGAATTATTGGATAGCTTTGCTTACATGAAGCAATGATACTATTTCTTGTTACTGTTTTCTGAAAGAGCATTTATTCATGATGTTTTATGACTTGTCCCCATTAAAACGGTTGTGGTTAAGTGTTATTACTCACTAAGCTAGCATCTCACTCCTTGCTATTACTTTTCAGAGAACGTAGGTGATGGTGAGGATCTCGTTGGCTAGAAGATTCGAGTAGCATATTCCTGGTGAGCCCCGCATTTGTTCGTGTGGGCTACAGTTTATTCATTTGTTATAGTCTTTTTCTTGAAAACTCTTAGTTTGTTCCATAGTCATGTCTTTAGAGTTTTGAGTATTCTTTCATTATTTTGAATTTATGGAGTTTTAAACTCTTCTCATGTTTTGGAGATGGAATTTATATTGTTATTTGATGGTGTTGGAGACTTGCTGATCATTTGGGGTGGATTGTGTTTGTGTTATTGATGTGTTGGTTGTGGTGTTGTTGATTTGAGTAAGAAATTTTCTTGATAGGCCCAAAAACAAAGGAAACTCTGCCCAATTTTCTGTAGAAATCTGCAAAGGCTTGCTTTAGAGTCCTAAACTCCTTAGCGTCGGTCATGATCCTATTTTGGGTCGTGACAAAGTTGGTATCAAAGAAAGGTTAGGTTAATTCTGTGACTATGAAGCACACAATAGTAGTAGAATCTCAATTATGGTTATATTGCCGATCATTTCTATAATCGTGATTCTGCGAAAGCATGATAGGATGTGTCTTAATCTTTTTTCTCATTCTTTATTACATGTGTGACATTTAGGACCAATTAGATGTATCTAACTATTCTTGTTTTGCTAATCAAATAGTTCGTAGAGCAACTAATGGTAGGGGAAAAGGTGGAGCCCATAGAAAGGCTCGAGGTAGGGGTAGTGGTGATACCGCAGGGAATCGTACTGCTACTCTAAGAAATTTAAAAGAACCCACTCTTTTGTGTCCTTATACTTTATTGTGAGATTTGATAGATAACCAGAGATGTTGAATTGTCCTTTTCTTGTTGCTACTCCCGTGGGAGATTCCTTATTAATTGAGTATGCATACCATCATTGCGAGATTATAGTGGAAGGTAAGGATACCCTTCCCTTGTTGACTTGATTGTACTGGATATTATTGATTTTGATGTGTTGATGGTCATGGATTGGTTATCGCCTTGCTATGCTACCGTATATTGTCATGCAAAGATAGTTTGATTTTAGATACCCAACGAATCTAGTTTTGTATTGGAAGGGGGTCAAGTTCCAGAGGTTAGTAAAGTTATATCTCTTATGAAGAACCAACGACTATTGAAGAAAGGTTTCATGGGTCTCTTGTCTATGATAAGTGATGTTATAGAGGGAGCCCTTAGTTTGGAGGAGCTACCTATGATGAAAGAATTTTCTGATGTATTTTCTGAGGAGTTGCTAGGATTACCTCCAGTACAAGCGATAGAATTTGGTATTGATTTAACACCTAACATTATGCCAATATCTATACCCCCATATCATATGGCACCAGTAGATTTGAAGGAGCTCAAACATCAGTTGCAGACTTGCTAGATAAGAGTGTAATACCCTGAGAAATTTTTAATTGAAATTTTATGCGTAAACGTGTTGGTTTCTATCTTCTAGAATGAATTATAAATTTTTCATGCGAAATGTCTTAGATTATGACCCAGCATTGCATAGAGTATCGAATAAGATCTCCAACGATATGTGGATCATCCAAAACGGACACCCGAGCGACAAGTTAGGAACATTTCGATCGAACCGTGAAAAGTAGTGAATAGTAAAACGTGCAGGAAAAAGTACTGAGGCCTGGCGTATTTTTGCTCCAAATTTAAAAAATCATAACTTTTTGTACATAATGATCTGCGTGATCTACTATATATCAACAAAAATCTCTGTGAGTCCTCTTTCCAATGAAATTGGTTTCATCCAATTTGTCTATCGGAGCAAAAGGTTATGGTCGATCTACTTCAGCCTATCAAAAGTAAATTTTTGAGTCAACTTCAAATGATCATAACTCCTCGTACACAATAATCTGGGTGAGATACTATATATCAACAGAAAGAAATAAGAGTCCTCTTTCTAATGAAATTAGTTTCATCCAATTTGGATATCGGAGTAAAACGTTATGGTTAATACTTCAGAATATCACAACAGTCCATCAAAGGACAGATTCGAGAATTATTTGATTTTTAGGGGCGTTTTGGTCATCCCCCCTCACCCAAAATCCATCCAAACCCTATAATAAAGCCTATTAGAAGCATTATATGTTATATTTCATCAAATTCCCTCAAAAAGAAAACCCTAAGCTCCTATATCCAACTTTAAGAACCTCCAAAGTTCACCATTAATTCTGCAAATTTATTCAAGATTCCAAGTTCCTAGTTCAAGAACTCCAAGAACCATCATTCAAAGGCACGATTAACATCTCAAAAATGAGTATCGATCTAAAGTTCATCATTCAAGGTATGTGGGGTTTTCAACAAAAACACTCTTTCGTTCTTGTGCCTAAAAGTAATTTTCTTTACAAAGGCATGATTTTTATTTGATTTTTACGAATTTGAAGCATGAACCCATATCTTATGATGATTATTATGAATCTTGATGTTTATGATTTTGAAGGATGAATTTACATGTGTGGAGATATCAAGCATAAATCTTGAACGATATTTATCATGATTTTGATATTTGGGTCGTGAATCTCCATTGGAAATTGTGTTTTTTGAGAAAGTGTGTGTTATAAGCACGTTGATGTTGAATATTTGAGATATTTTGAATGAATTGACCTTTTGGTCTTAATGGAGTCGTTTTGAACTCGAGTGTTAAATAAATCCACAACGTGGTTGATTTTGATAAATGGAAAGCATGATGGCTCCCGATGTATATTTATATATTACTGAAATTGTTTTGTTGTGGATTGTCTTTGAAATGATCTGAGCTAAGTTTGGGAGAAATCTGTAGCACCGAGTGGGAGGTATAAAGCGACCTTACTTTCCTAGAACTACGTGCCCCGGTAGGAGTGAGCCTGAGGCTGATTTATATAGTGATCACTAGTTTGTGTGGATTTGATATCGATAGTCCTACTCCGATGGTAAGGATAGGACGGCTCTCCCCAACGTGGGTTGTACGTTGGACTCCATGTAGCTCACATGGTTTATGTCAGTTATAGGATCTCCTAGTGTGTGTCTGTTTCCTTGTGTCTATGGTGAATGGTGAAGTGATTTAAAAGTGAAATTGTGAAAGTTATTCTTTCGAAAGATTTAAATGATATTTACATTATGAGAATTGATATTCTTGATGAACTGAAAGTGATTGACAAATTATATGATGACTCACATGTGTTATTGTACTTATTTCATCCTCTCATGATTATGATAATTTTCTTTGGGCTATGTGAGTCTTTCATACATCCTGCATATTTCTTATAAATATTTATGATGATGATATTTATACAACTGCATACACCCCTATATACTCGGTTCCTTTCCATGGTACTGACCCACATCTTCGAATGTGGGCTGCATTTTCTTGGAATGTAGGTTCAGGTGCTCAATTCCAGGTTCACCAGTGATTCTTTGGGCACGCTGTTCTACATCCTCTGTTGCGGTGAGTCCTCATGTTCCGAGGACGTGATGTATGATGTTGGTTTCACAAAATTATTTACATTTGATAACTGAGTATGAGTTAGTTGGGGCATGTCTCAATGGCTAACTGGTTTTATTGATTTTATTAGAGGCTTGTCAGACTAGTATAGATGTTGGGAGTTGACTAATAAGTCATATTTTGTTATCTTTCTAAAATTCTTTTATTCTTGGATGATGATTACTCTGTTGATATTTGAGGGTTATTTATGGAAACCCCATTGATTTGTGTTGAACTGAATGAAAATGGGTCAAAGGGTTAGCTTGGGGTGACTCGTAGCCTCAAGCACCGTGTGATTCTTCGAGACCCATTTTTCGGGGCGTTACAAACTTGGTATCAGAGCCTAAGGTTTTAAGGTGTCCTAGGGAGTCTGACAATCCACGTTAAGTAGAGTCTTGATCATCGGTGTGTAGCGTGCCACATCTATGAGAAAAAGGCTACAAGACGTTTAAGGAAAAAGTCTGATTCTTTCTTTCTGAAATCTATCGTGCTTAAAGTGTCTCTCTCTACTATTGATTGTGCTCTGCTCTTTTAGAAATATGCCTCCACGTCGAGTGAGAAGAAATAATGATGGTCAGCAACCTCAACCTGCTGATCCATTAAATAAAAATGTGTCTCATGCTGAATTTTGGGCAGCCTTTTAGGCACTGGCCTAAGCTGTTACTACAAATGTTTAGGCTAACCCGGCCCCGGCTCCATAGCAGCAGGGAGGTGATTTAGCTGCTTCTAGGATCCGTGACTTAATGCGGATGAATCTGCCGAAATTCTATGAGTCCAAGTCTGATGAGGATCCACGATTATTTTTAAAGGAGGTGCGGAATATTACTCAGGTGATGCATATATCTGAGGAACATAGTGTGGAGTTGGCTGTGTATAGGTTGAAAGACCTTGCTTATGACTGGGTTGTTGTTTGGTGAAAAGGTAGAGATGAGGGAGCTATCCCTACAACTTGGCAAGAGTTCCAGGATGCATTCCTGGATAAGTTTTTCCCTTTGGAGATGAGGAAGGCGAAGGTGGAAGAGTTTATGAACCTGCGACAGGGCTCTATGATTGTTAGGGAGTACTGTCTAAAGTTCAATCAGTTGGCCAAGTATGCTTCTGACGAAGTGGTTGATAATCGGGCTAGTATGAGTAAGTTTGTGACTAGAGTGCCTAGTTATGTGGTTAAGGAGTGTAGGTCTGCTATACTAAATAGTTAGATGAATCTTTCTAGGCTGATGAATTATGCTTAATAGATTGAGGCAGACAAGATTAAGGAGAGAGATAGAATGAGAGGGAATTAGAGAGCTAGGTTCGAGCAGCACGAACAGGGTCAGACTAGATCGCAGGGAGGGAGTCGCCCTCAGTATCAGGATCATTCGTCTATGATAGCACCGTCATCTGCTAGTGCTCCCGTGCCTAGAGGTAGGCAGGAGCACGGTAGCAGGTCATATGTATCCAGGTCCCAGTACAGTACTGGCAGTAAGACAAATCGTCCCCTGTGTCCTAAGTGTGGTAGGGCTCATTCAAGTGAGTGTTGGGGTGAGAAGAGGCGTCATTTTTAATGTGGTCACATGGGTCACAGAGTTAGAGATTGTCCACAGAATGGACAAGGGCATCGTGACTATCTCTCTCAGACCCAGACTCAGATTGTTAGTGCTCCAGTTCTAGCGATTTGCCCAGCCCCAGCTCAGGGCGCCTCTTCTAGTAATACTGGCGGGCAGTGCCAGAATAGATTCTATGTTTTATCGTCCTGCCAGGAACAGGAGGACTCTCTCGATGTTGTTACTGGTATGCTTCATATATTTCAGTTTGATGTGTATGCTTTGTTGGATCCTGGATCCAGTTTCTCATATGTTGCACCTTTGATTGCTATGAATTTTGAAATAAGTCCTGAGATTATTCCTGATCCTATCCTAGTTTCTACCCCAGTAGGTGATTCGATTGTTGCCCAAAAAGTGTATAAAAAGTGTCCTGTTACCATTTTTCATAGAGTTTTGTTGGCTGATCTGATTGAGTTAGACATGGTAGATTTTGATGTGATTTAGGTATGAACTGGTTGTATTCTTCTTATGCCTCTATTTATTTTTGGACCCGAATGGTCAAGTTTTAATTTCCGGGTGCATCCGTGTTTGAGTGGTCTGGGAATTCTGTGTCACCCAAGAGTCATTTTATCTCTTACCTCAAAGCTAGAAAGCTTATTTCCAAGGGGTGTATTTACCATTTGGTTAGAGTCAAAGACACTAAAGACTCCAACTCTCCAGTCTATTAGCGTCGTCAATGAGTTTTCTAATGTCTTTTAGGATGATCTCCCAGGGATACCTCCTGATAGAGAGATAGAGTTCGAGATTGATCTTCTTCCTAAAACTCAGCCTATTTCTATTCCTCCTTACCGTATGGCCCCTGCAGAACTTAAGGAGTTGAAAGAGCAACTTGAAGATCTACTAGATAAGGGTTTTATAAGGCCTAGTGTTTCTCCTTGGGGTGCTCCTATGTTGTTTATCAGAAAGAAAGATGGCTCTTTGCGTATGTGCATTGATTACCGCCAACTGAATAAATTCACAATCAAAAATTAGTACCCCCCCTTCCGAGAATAAATGATTTGTTTGACTAATTGCAAGGTGCAAGTTATTTCTCAAAGATAGATCTTCGTTTCGGCTATCATCAACTCAAAGTTAGGGAGTGTGACATCCTGAAAACCAATTTCCAAACTCGTTATGGCCATTTTGAGTTTCTTGTTATGGCTTTGGGTTAACTAATGCCCCAACAGCTTTCATGGACCTCATGAATCGAGTGTTCAGACCATATCTGGATATATTTTTCATAGTGTTCATCGATGATATACTGATGTACTCCCGTAGTGAGGATGAACATTCTGATCATCTCTGAACTGTCTTGCAAACCCTTAGAGATCACAAGTTGTTTGCCAAGTTCAGCAAGTGTGAGTTTTGGCTAAGATCAGCTGCTTTTCTGGATCATATCATTTCTTTCGAGGGTATTAGAGTTGATCCCCAAAAGACCGAAGCTGTTAGAAATTGGCCTAAACCTATTTCTCCAACTGATATCCAAAGTTTCTTGGGTTTAGCTGGCTATTACCACCATTTTGTTGAGGGTTTCTCCTCTATAGCATCTCCTATGACTCGGTTGACCCAAAAGAAAGTGAAGTTCTTGTGGTCCGAATCTTGTGAGAAGAGTTTTCAGGAGTTGAAGACTCGACTCACTTCAGCCCCTATTTTGACTTTGCCTGATGGTGTTGATGGTTTTGAGGTGTACTGTGATGCTTCGAGAGTTGGGTTGGGTTGCGTATTGATGCAGAAGGGTAAGGTGATAGCTTATGCCTCTAGACAGTTGAAACCCCATGAGAAAAATTACCCCATCCATGACCTTGAGTTGGTTGCTGTTGTGTTTGCTTTGAAAATATGGAGACACTATTTGTATGGTGTCCATGTTGATGTTTTCACTGATCATAAGAGTCTACAGTATGTGTTTACCCAGAGAGAACTAAATCTTAGGCAGAGACGATGGTTAGAATTATTAAAGGACTATGATATAAGTGTGTTGTACCATCCGGACAAGGCTAATATTGTGGCGGATGCCCTAAGTAGAGTGTCCATGGGTAGTGTTTTGCATGTGGTAGAAGGTAAGAAAGAGTTGGCTCATGATGTACATCGTTTGGCTAGATTGGGGGTTAGGTTGTTTGACTCTGCTGAAGGTAGTATAGGGGTTCAGAGTAGTTCCGAATCCTTCTTGGTTTCGAAAGTGAAGGAAAAACAATACTTAGATGCTAGTTTGGTCAGACTGAAGGAGTCAGTCAAGGACCCAAAAGTAGAGGTTTTCTCCCAAGGGGGAGGTGGTATGTTGAGATTGCAGGGTAGATTGTGTGTCCCGAATGTTGATGATCTGAGATAGAGGATTATGGCTGAAGCGCATGAGACGCGATATTCTATTCATCCTGGTGCCACCAAGATGTATCGAGACTTGTGGGAAATCTATTGGTGGAGTGGCATGAAGAAAGATATAGCAGCGTTTGTAATTAAGTGTGCAACATGCCAACAGGTTAAGGTTGAACACCAAAGACCTGGTGGTATGATGCAAGAGGTTAGTATTCCCACCTAGAAGTGGGAAGAGATAAATATGGACTTCGTGGTTGGTTTACTTCCTTCCCGACGCTATTATGATTCCATTTGGGTTGTGGTTGATAGGTTGACTAAGTCTGCTCATTTCTTGCCTGTTCATACTTCATATACTGCTGAGGATTACGCTAGATTGTATATCTGAGAGCTAGTCAGACTGCATGGAGTTCCCTTGTCTATCATTTCGAAAAGGGGTACTCAGTTCACTTCGCAATTTTAGAAAGCTTTTCAGAAGGTTCTTGGTACCCAAGTGCTTTTGAGTTCTGCTTTTCATCCGCAGATCGATGGTCAGGCTGAGCGGACCATCCAGAACTTAGAAGATATGTTGAGATCTTGTGCACTTGACTTTAAGGGAAGTTGGGATGATCACTTACCGTTGATAGAGTTTGCTTACAATAACAGGTTCCACTCTAGTATTGCCATGGCTCCGTTTGAAGCCTTATATAGGAGAAAGTGTAGATCACTCATAGGTTGGTTCGAGGTGGGTGAAGCGGCTGTGAGTGGTCCTGATTCGGTAATTGAGGCGATCAAGAAAGTTAAGTTGATTAGGGAAAGGTTGAAATTTGTGCAGAGTCGTCAGAAGTCATATGCGGATGTTAGAAGGAGAGACCTTGAGTTTGAAGTTGGTGACCTAGTGTATCTGAAAATTTCACCCATGAGGGGGGTGAAGAGATTCGAAAAGAAGGAAAGCTTAGTCCATGTTATGTTGGTCCTTACAAAATTCTTAGCCGTGTTGGTCAGGCAGCTTATGAGGTCGAGTTGCCTTTCGAGTTGTCCTCTGCTCATCCAATATTCCATGTATCCATGCTTAGAAAGCATATTAGCGATGTTGTGGTAGTGGATTCCTCTATGAGTGCTGACATTCAAGAAAATCTTTCTTTTGATGAGATTCTTGTTGAAATTCTTGATTTCAGTGTCCGAAGACTAAGGAACAAAGAAGTTCCCTTAGTCAAGGTGTTGTGGCGAAACCAATCTGTTGAGGGTGCAACTTGGGAAGCTGAGGCGAATATGAGATCCAAGTACCCGCACCTATTTTTCACGAACTCCGATCAAGCAGAAGGTACCGTTCTTTCCTAAATCATGCACTTTTGATAAAAGTTGCAGCAGTTCAGCTGTCATTTATTATGTGTTCAGCTGTAGTTTCTTGAATTTATGCATTCTATGCTGCATTCGGAGTGAGAAATGATGTGGTGATGAGTCTAACGAATGGTTTCAGTTGTATTCTCTATTCCCTATCTAATCTTGGCATGTATAGCATCATTCTATGACGAATTTTTCCATGGGGAGGATGAAGTAATACCCCGGGAAATTTTTCGTTGAAATTTTGTGCGTAAACGTGTTGGGTTCTATCTTCTAGAATGAATTATAAATTTTCTGTGTATAATGTCTTAGATTATTACCCACTATTACGTAGAGTATCGAATAAGATTTCCAAGGATATATGGATCATCCAAAACGGACACCCGAGCGACGACTTATGAACATTCCGATCGAACTGTGAATAGTAGTAAATAGTAAAACATGCAGGAAAAAGTACTGAGGCCTGGTGTATTTTTGCTCATACTTTAAATGATCATAACTCCTTGTACATAATGATCTGGGTAATCTACTATATATCAAAGGAAATATCTACGAGTCCTCTTTTCAATGAAATTGGTTTCATCCAATTTGTCTATCGTATAAAAAAGTTATGGTCGATCTAGTTCAGCCTATCAAAAGTGAATTTTTTGGTCAACTTCAAATAATCATAACTCCTCGTAAACAATGATCTGGGTGAGATACTATATATCAACGGAAAGATATGAGAGTCCTCTTTCTAATGAAATTGGTTTTATCCATTTTGGAGATCGGAGTAAAACGTTATGGTTGATCTACTTCAGACTATCAAAACAGTCCACCAAAGGACGGATTCGAGAATTATTTAATTTTTAGGGGCGTTTTGGTCATCCCCCCTCACCCAAAATCCATCCAAACCATATAATAAAACCTATTAGAAACATTATATAATATATTTCATCAAATTCCCTCAAAAAGAAAACCCTAAGCTCCTACATCCAACTTCAAGAACCTCAAAAGTTCACCATTAATTCTGCAAATTTATTCCAGATTCCAATTTCCTAGTTCAAGAACTCCAAGAACCATCATTCAAAGGCACAATTAATATATCAAAAACAAGTATCGATCTAAAGTTCATCCTTCAAGGTATGTTGGGTTTTTCAACAAAAACTCTCTTTCGTTCTTGTGCCCAAAAGTAATTTTCTTTACAAAGGCATGATTTTTATTTGATTTTTATGAATTTGAAGCATGAACCCATATCTTATGATGATTATTATGAAATCTTGATGTTTATGATTTTGAAAGATGAATTTACATGTGTGGAGATATAAAGCATGAATCTTGAATGATATTTGATTTTGATATTTGGGTCGTGAATCTCCATTGGAAATTGTGTTTTTTATTTTTGAAAAAGTGTGTGTTATAAGTACGTTGATGTTGAATATTTGAGATATTTCGACTGATTTGACCTTTTGGTCTTAATGGAGTTATTTTGAACTCGAGTAAAGAAATCCACAACGTGGTTGATTTTGATAGATGGGAAGCATGATGGCTCCCGATGTATATTTATATATTACTGAAATTGTTTTGTTGTGGATTGTCTTTGAAATAATCTGAGCTAAGTCCAGGAGAAATCTTTAGCACCGAGTGGGAGGTATAAAGCAACCTTACTTCCCTAGAACTACGTGCCCCCATAGGAGTGAGCCTGAGACTGATTTATATAGTGATCACTAGTTTGTATGGATTTGATATCGATAGTCCCACTCTGATGGCAAGGATAGGACGGCTCTCCCCAACGTAGGTTGTATGTTGGACTCCATGTAGCTTACATGGTTTATGTCGGTTATAGGATCTCCCACTGTGTGTGTTTCCTTGTGTCTATGGTGAATGGTGAAGTGATTTGAAAGTGGAATTGTGAAAGTTATTCTTTCGAAAGATTTAAATGATATTTACATTATGAGAATTGATATTCTTGATGAACTGAAAGTGATTGACAAATTATATGATGACTCACATGTGTTATTGTACTTATTTCATCCTCTCATGATTATGATGATTTTCTTCAGGCTATGTGGGTCTTTCATACATCCTGGATATTTGTTATAAATATTTATGATGACGATGTTTATACAACTGCATACATCCCCATATACTCGGTTCCTTTCCATGGTACTGACCCACATCTTCGGATGTGGGCTATATTTTCTCAGAATGTAGGTTCAGGTGCTCAGTTCCAGGTTCGCCAGTGATTCTTTGGGCACGCTGTTCTACATCCTTGTAGACACGTGATTTCGTACTCTTAAAGTTCAATTTTATTCACTTTTACCCATTTTATTTTATCCTACAGTGTACCCTCATCCATGTTATTATACCCTCACAAAATACAAAAAACTAACAAACTCCCTAACAAATTCTATCCTATCCTAACCCCTACATCTCATCCTAACAACCTACACAAACAAAAATAGACACCTAACCCTTATCCCTCCAATTAAAAAACAACACCTACCCACTTACCCTACCTCACTACCCCATCCTCACCTCACAATATATATACACGCATCATTTTCTTTTTTTCTTCAGGTTAGGCACACAAAACAGAGAAGAGACTCTATATTTTTGCTTTCACTCTACACACATACATCATCACTCTCTTCCATTTTTAGGGAAATTCACACATACCTCACCATATTTATACCCACAATACACAACAGACAATAATATTCAATCACATACTCACTCCCACTCACTACAGAGATTGACCATCTTCCTCACTCTAAACATCATACACAGAAGACACGATACATATAGACCACATACACACAGCCACACAGTGAGAGACGTGAGAAAAGAGAGAGACGAACGGAGGGGTAGGATCGTAAATAGGAGGTCGAAAAGGTAGAGTTTAGAGAGAAGCAAATCACTGTGTTTATTACTGTTTCAGTGACCAGGTCTCAGTCGTAGCTTTGGCAACGATTGAAACCGGCTTCAAAACCCCAAAAGTTTTCCATATTTTTTTGGTTTTCTGGTGAAACCCTATCGAGGGGCCCCACTCTGTTGATTGCCGGGTCAGTCGGAGCTCCGGTGAGTTGCAAACGGCAACCCAGTTATGATTCCGGTGGGATTCGGTTATGGTTGGTTTGGAATCCAAAAGTTGGGGTTCGTTTCAAGGTTTTTGTTCCAGGTTTAAATCTATCCCGTTTGTATTTCTTCAATATCGAGTTGGAGTTATTCGTGATTGAGATTTAAATTGGAGTTCTTCGGATGCGGTTCCATCTTCAATATATTGAAATCGACACTTGAGGTCTCATTCTTTGACTCTTACTTTTTTTTTTGTTTCGATTTGGTGCATTGATGTTATGATTGTGTGTTGTTGGTTGTGATGAGATGATCTTATTTAATATTTGTTATGTTTACTCGTGAATAATTAAGCAAGGTACAAATTTGATGTTAGCATGAATTCAGATAATTGCGTTGTGTAAAATTTATGTATGAAAGGGATTCGGGAGTAAATAGAATGAGAATTGAAACTTGATAAAGGTTCTTTTTGATTAGCTGGATTCGTGGGTTGTTGTTTAACTTGAAATGAACACCAATCAAACTTGATAGCATCATGATAGGTCAAGTGGGTGGGAAATCGTAGGTTCGGGTAGGCAAAATTTAGAAATAAGTGTTTCGTTGGATGTTTGAATGTGGAGTATGTGTTGAATGTTTTCTACTTTATCGCATTCGATTCAAATGTATTCATTTAGCCGGGGAATGCCCCGAGGTCTTCTGTACTTATTCACCGGGGAATGCCCCGACGTATCATGTTGGCAAAAAATAATCGTGATGAAGGCCCACGGCATCGGGTAAGGCATTGGAGCTTAGTCTAGATTTAGTTTAGAATAGGATTTATATTTTTGTATTTTTCTATTTTTGGACTGTATAATTGACTGGACTTTACATTTTGGATTGTTTTGTTTTGTTTGATTATTTTGCGTGCTTTTGTGTGGTTTATACATTTCTTAGTGCCAAAAAATAGTCGATACACTCTACCAAGCGACCGTGGTTGAACCACGAGATCGAGAGGTGTCTAACACCTTCCCCTCGGTCAACAGAATTCCTTAGCCGAAATCTCTGTTTGTAAACCAGTTTAAAGAGTCAAATGGTTTTGAAAAGGATTTTCTAATGGTGACTTGACACACCAGATTATGCCAAGTGTCAACTCTGATTTCAAATGTAAAAACAATCCTTCTTCGAAACAAATAATTTTCATTTCTTGTCACTTAAATAATAAAACCCTTTCGAACTTTAAACTATAACCATTTTTTTGGGGGTTAGAAAAAGGGGCGTGACAGCTCTGGCGACTTCACTGGGGAGCAGTATGAGAATTCGAGCTTATTTTTGAGTCGTATAGGCTTTGTTTGGCATTAAGAGTGTATAAGCATTATTTGTGTTATTTTCACTTTTGTGCGTTTTCGTGCTCTTTGTTTATATTATTTATCTTATGTGTTACCGCTTTATATCTGTCATCATGAGTCCAACCCCCGGCCTTCTTTCTGCAACAAGTCCGTAGTACACGTGTTGTACACAACCTCTAGTTGAGTCACCCTTATTTTAGGGGGGAGCCGTCGATGTTATGGAGTAGGTGGAAAGCAAAGCAGCCACTATAGATCATACGCTCCCCCGAATAGCCTTGTTAGTGAATCACAATGTAGGTCAGCTTTTAGGTCATGCTTATGTGCATCATACTGAGACCTAGCGGGACCCATATGGCCCTTTGCAGGAGACTCACCTCTAAAGCATCCCTACATGCTAACTGTTGCATCTTTAAGGGTAACGTGGTCATTTGACGGACTAATTTGAAACAAAAAACATTTGTTAGGAGTAAGGTGCGTAGGAAAAAAAAGGGGTTTTGTTTGCCTTTTCTACTTATTTGTCAAAAACAAAATACCAAAAATATTTTTTTCATAATTGGTGGTGTCAGTCTTAGTTGAAATGTCTAAATGAAAATCCAAAAAGTTTTCATTCGTTTGTGTTTGGTTGTCTCTTAAGTTAGGGTCAAGTTATTAGTTAATCGTTAATTGTCCAATCTGGATGAACTACGCATAACTGATTCCCTTCCCTCAGGCCGGGATACGTAGGCAACCCTCGGGGGGGTCCGATAATATTTGTGTTGGCCTTTGTCTTATTATTAGCCTAGGTCTCTCTCCCCATAATCTAGAGTTGTTAGCCAAGTACACTGATCTCGGTCAGTACTTCTGTTTGGCAAATTGGAGTCATGAATGTGGTCTGTCCCATCGACATATGTTTGCATCAAAAATCCCAAGGGTTGGGAATCTTCTACTCCTGTCGAATTTTTTGAGATAACTTCTTTTGTGTTATTACATGATGGATTTGTCCACCAAGTCTAGAGTTCTGATGGTTGTCAAGGTGCCTAAAAAGTTAATCAAATGGTGGGAAATGTTTAACTATGTTGATCAGCAGAAACTGATTAAAATATTAGGTGATGTTACGGAACTTCAGCATGTTACCTCTCGTCCAGATTTAATAGAGGCTTTGTTAACCTTTTGGGATCCAAGTAGTTTGGTGTTCAGGTTTGGGGAATGTGAAATGACTCCTACTTTGGCAGAAATATCTGGTTTGTTGCATTTGCCCTATATCGAGAAGGATATGATCCGAGCATGAAATCATACTGGCGTGAGATTTTTGCAGTCTTGTGGTTTAAAAAGCAAGGGTATGTGTTTGGGTTGTTTAAGTGATTCGTGGGTTTCCTTAGACTTTTTGTTCACTAGATTCGGGACCTCGAAAGGTTTTGATTGCTTTTGGGATGAATTTCATGTCACTAAGGAGAAGTGGGAGAGAAAGCGTCTCGAAGTCTTTACCCTCGCTTTGTTAGGCATTTTAGTATTTCCACTAGAAGAAAGACGTATTAATACCCATTTGCAATCTGTGGTGATGGCCCTATTTTATAAGGATCAAAACGACAAGGGCATTAATCAAAAGGGCAGGTTCACTCTCATACCTATGATCTTAACAGAAATATATAAGGCATTAACCGAAGTGAAGGGGGGGATGAGATTTTTTTAGGGCAGTAACCTGATATTGCAGTTATGGATGATGGAGTATTTGCATGCGCCTTCTTTAGCTAGACCAGACGTGGTAGATCATTGTATTCCCAATCGAGTGAAAGCCATGGACTCCAGGTTACGTTTGGATAAATTCTCGCTACCCGTGGGAGTCGACGCTTGGATTGAATTTATTGAGTCAAGAATTGGGGATAACATTTTGTGGACTTATTTGTGGCTTCGACCGAAGATAATCTTGGTGGGTTGTCAGACGCAGCTCCCTTTAGTTATGATAGGGCTCAATTGCGCTAGACCATACAGTCCTTCTAGGGTAATGCATCAGTTAGGTAGGCTGCAGGACGTGCCACCAGTAGTGGAGCTTCTGAAGGATATTGAGTACTTCAACGACCAAGCCTTAGGTGAGAGCAAGTACGAGCAGTTTTGGAAACATGCAACAAAGCTAGGTGTGGACACACTCAAAGAAAGTTTGGATAATCCGGGGTACACTCAGGGATATGGGATCTAGCTTCAATCTATCCCTTGGGGTACCAGTCAACCCTTACCAGCGCAGCTTAGAGGGAGAATACTGGAAGAATGCAAAGTTGATGACCATCAGTATGAAATTGCAGGGTACAAAGTGGAAACACTGAGAGTTTAGTTAGCAGATTTGTTCAAGATGATGGAAAGGTGTCAGAATAATCTTTACAAGTGCACTCCTCATGAGGCAGGAATACGGGCCCAAAGCTTCTTCCCTAATATCAGGGTTTCTTTACAGGATATGTTACAAAGTTTAAATGGGAGAAAGAGAACTTTACAGGCAGGTCCATCTCAGCCAGGGTCATCACGCATAGCACCAGTCTGAAAGACCATTTCTTATCTTATTTCAATTTGAGTCTTTTATGTGTCTGTCATTGTAGGGTGGTGTCTGCTTTAAGTCGAAGTCAAGTTGTTTTTGGTATTAGGGTCTTTATTAGTAATTTCACGTATGTCGTCTTAGGGGTCTAGAATGTTGTTTTGTATTTGTTGTTTAGTTTTAAAGTGGTCCTAAATTCTTTGTATGTTTTTGTTTTTTCTTTCGTCAAAATATTATGATGTTACGTCTTTCCTTTGTTTGTTTATTTTCGTTTTCGCAAAAAAAAAGTGATGTTTATGCACATGCTGCCCAAACTACGCTAGATCTGATTCATGTACAACATGATACGTAGGCAACCTACTTTTGGGTTCGATCTAATCATTTTGTTTCGTTGTTTTTCATTATTTTTTCTCTTTTAAAGAAAAACAAAAGCCATAAAGAATGATAAAAATAAAGCTAGATAACGAGAGAAAAGAAAGAACAGAGATGGATACGAAAAAAAATATATATAATAATATAATAATAATAATAAGTATAGATAAAAAATAAGTGTAGATAAAAATCAGGATGATGTTAAAATGACCTCGCTACCCTCAAAAGCTGGTAGAAATGAACATGAATTTAGGACAATTTTACCAATGTGATTCCCATGTTTGTTGTGTGCCCTAATCCTAACGGATGTCGTCTTTGATGAGCATGTTTCTTTCAGATAATAGTGGTAGGTTTACAGCACTCTAGCTAGTCACCTATACTTCACTAGATCCAAAGCAAAGGCTAGAAGGGAGATTGAAAATTCGCTCATTGACCTGGATCAGGATCACAGGGAAGAAAGCTTTGAACACAATGATGAGGTAGTAAGGCTCAGGCAACAATTGATAGATTTACACCGGGCATGGGCCAGCGGAAGGCCTTCTCCTCCGCTCCTTGAAGGTCTTGGGAATATCTCTAACAGCCTACCGCTCTCTCAGGCATAATTCTCTGCTCCTACTGAGTCACCTGAGCCCGCGCCAGGATTCACTCCGCAACATTATTATCCTGACAGTTCTGGTGTGCCCTTGGCAGCTCCCCAATCAAGACCAGCTACTCAGCCAGCGCCACTGATCACATAGGTATTCGTGGCTCTGCCACCACATAAAACTCCTATATATGCTGTGCGTCCCACAATGAGGCTTCCTAGATCTGCCAGTGAACCAGTACTGAAGGTTTCAGATAGTCAGTATTATGCCCCGGAGCCTACTTTGCAAATGAATGAACCGTATGGGTACACTCAGCCGCCTGCATTTCCATTTGATACGGAGAAACCTAACGCAACAGAGGAATAGGATATCATAGCCCAGAAATTGACAAGTTTAGAACAGGCTATGAGGAATTTGCAAGGAATCTGAGATTATAGGAGTGTTTCCTATAAAGATCTTTGCATGTTCCTAGACATCAACCTTCTCCTTGGTTTTAAGATGCCTAAGTTTGAGAAGTATGCAGGACACGGTGATCCCGTGGCACACTTGAGACATTATTGCAACTAGTTGAGGGCTGCAGGAGGAAAGGAAGAGCTGCTCATGGCCTTCTTTGGCGAGATTCTTTCTGATCTGGCCTCAGAATTGTTTATCGATCGAGATATCGATAAATGGAACAGCTGGGATGACTTGGCTTCTGACTTTTTTCAACATTTTCAGTATAACATCGACCTGATTCCGGATGAAAAATCCTTGGTCAACATGAAGAAAAAAAGCACTGAAGGTTTTAGAGAATACGCGATAAAGTGGCATGAACAGGCTGCCAGGGTAAAGCCTCCAATGAAAGAAAGTAAGTTGGTAGAAGTTTTCATTTAGGCACAGGATGAGACCTATTTTCAATATTTACTTCCGGCAATGGGAAAATCTTTTATGGAAGTCCTCAAAATGGGGGAGATGATAGAGAACGGAATTAAGACCGGCCGAATAGTGAGTTTTGCCGTATTAAAAGCCACCACACAAGCGATTCAAGGTGGATCTAGCACATTCGGAGGTAAAAAAAAAAAGAAAGAGGATATGGCGACTGTCGTAGATGGAACCTTTTCCTATCCCAAAAGACCACCTCGCCCCTATCCCCAATCCCAAGCCCAAGTCTACGCCCAAGATCCATATATTCCTCCCCACCATTACTACCCTCCACAAAACCTTTTATATTCCATTCCACCACCCCCCGTACCCAGTATATAGCGCACAACCATATGCCCAAACACCTTCTTACCCGCAGTGGCATGCGCAAGCTCAACAAAATCGTCCATTCGCTCCACCAAATTACCAAAACCCCTCCAGACCCAGTTTTCAGCCTAGGCCTGAGTATAAGAAAGAAAAGGCGATCAAAAATCAATTCACACCTCTTGTAGAGTCATATGCTAGCTTGTTTGATAGGTTGAGAAAGTTGAAGGTTTTAAGCCCAATTCAACGAAGGCTTTCAAATCCACCGCCGAGGAATCTCGATTATTCTTTAAGGTGTGCATACTGTTCTGATATGCCAGGCCATGATATCAAAAAATACTGGCATTTAAAGAGAGCTGTCCAAGATTTAATTAACACAAATCAAATGCTGGTCCAGGCCCCGGAGGGTCCAAACATTAACCAGAATCCAATGACAACCCATGCTAAAGCCAATATGTTAGAATTGATATATTATGGGAAAGAGTCTTCGAGGGGTTATAAGCCTATTGTCAAGATACAGACCATTGAGGAGAAATCGGTGAATGTAGCGGAGTCTTTGAAAGCAATGTCATTGAACCAAGTAGGAATGAGAGAAGATAAAGACCAAGAAAGCACAAAGAAACCCTTGGTCACAGTACAAGGCACCAAAAGGTATGTTGATTTAAGTCAGGATAAACCTAAGTTGACAGTGGTGGGAGCTCTGAGTCAGCCCATCTTGACAGTAAAAGGAGCACTGGCAGCGTCTATTATCCTCAAATCGGTGACCCAACCTCCAATAGTTGATACGAAAAGGGTTCCCTGGAGTTATGGGCGGACTGTGATGACCTATCATAGGAAAGAAGTAGTGGAAGATATAGATGAGGTAGAGGGTTTGACTAGGTCAGGAAGATGCTTCATGCCTGAAAGCTTAAGAAAGTCCAAGCCAACGGTGAGTGGACCGTCATCTATCAAAAATCCTATCACCGAAGAAGAAGCCGAAGAATATTTGAAAAAGATGAAATTGCCAGAGTATTCAATATTAGACCAGTTGAAGAAAACCCCTGCTCAAATTTCCCTTTTATCTTTTCTGTTGCACTCCAAGGAGAATCGTGATGTTTTAATGAAGGTATTAAATGAAGCATATGTTCCTAGGGAGATTACAATCAACAAACTTGAGAAAATGGTTGGAAAAATCTTTGAGGTCAATCGGATCAACTTTTCTGACGATGAATTGCCTGTTGAAGGTACAGGGCATAACCGGGGCCTTTACATTACAGTGAAGTGTGAAGATTTCTACATCACTCATGTTATGATTGATGGAGGTTCAGGTGCAAATATTTTCCCTGTTTCTACTTTGCAAAAGTTGAATATTAGTGCTGACAGGATCAGGCCCAACAATGTATGTGTTAGGGCTTTCGATGGTGCAAAATTGAATTCCATTGGCGAAATAGAACTAATGTTGACCATAGGGCCTGTTGAGTTTGTCATAGAGTTTCGAATATTGAATGTAGACTCATCTTACAATCTGTTGTTGGGAAGGCCGTGGATCCACAAGGCCAAGGCGGCTGCATCTACACTACACCAAATGATTAAGTTTGAGCATGACAGGCAAGAAGTGGTTATTCACGGTGAAGGAGATTTGCCCACCTGCGAAGATTCTCCCTTGTATCTTATTGAAGCAAATAACGTAGAGGAGACATTCGTCTATAAAATTTTTGATACAGTGCCAGTGAATCGTATCCTTGAATGGCAGGTTATACCAGGACTACAATTGTGCTTCTATATGATGGTGAATGAACTCTGAAAATACGGATTTGAGCCAGGAAAGGGTTTGGGAGCATCTCTGCACGGTATAGTTTGTCCCATATGTCCGAGTAAGAACGTGGACACGTTTGGTCTGTTCGGCTGTTCGGCTCAATAATTGGGAAGTCACTTATCTCCCTGTCAGGAGGGAGTTTTGGTAGTTTATTTTGTTTTTCTTTCTGTTTATCCGAGTTATTTCAGGGTTGTAATTCGGATTTTAGTTTGCTTATGTTATGATGGAATCTACGTTTAAACTCTTCTATCTTTTTATTTAATGAAATGCAATGTCCCTTTTGATTTGTGTCTAGTATATTTTGTTTTTCTTCTTATACAGTTTTCTTTACACTGATTCTAATGACATGGAATGCATAGGGAATTTTCAGACTGACCTTAAAATCAAAATTAATCAAGATGTAATAAAGCAGGATGGGGAATATGATGAAAAAGAAGCACTAGGAGAAATAAGCAAAGAGTTGGAACAGTTTGAAGACAAACCAAATCATAATTTGAATGAGACTGAGCCAATAAATCTAGGGGATCAAGAAGATGTTAGGGAAACTAAAATCAGTGTACATGCTTTGCCACAGCTAAAAAAGGGAATGATTCAAGCATTAATTGATTATAAGGATGTTTTTGCATGGTATTATGATGATATGCCTGATTTAAGCACTGAATTAGTGACTCACAAATTGTCAACTGATACCGCGTTCCCTCCTGTCAAATAGAAGTTAAGGAAGTTTAAAACGGATGTAAGTATTAAAATTAAAGAGGAAATCATGAAACAACTTGAAGCCAAAGTAATTCGAGTAGCTCGCTATCCCATGTGGTTATCCAATGTTGTTCCCGTACCAAAGAAAGATGGCAAAATTCAAGTGTGTGTTGATTACTGTGATTTGAATAGAGCAAGTCCGAAAGATAATTTTCCACTGCCCAACATCCACATTTTGTTAGAAAACTGTGCTAAACACGAGGTTGCCTCTTTTGTGGATTGCTATGTCGGATATCACCAGATCATTATGGATGATGAAGACACGGAGAGGACATCTTTTATCACACCATGGGGAACTTATTGTTATCGAGTGATGCCGTTCGGTTTGAAGAATGCTGGAGAAACATACATGAAAGCCATGACCACTATGTTTAAGGATATAATGCATAAGGAGATTGAGGTCTACGTGGATGATGTGATTATTAAGTCAAAAAGTCAGGCCAACCATGTTAAAGATTTAAGAAATTTCTTTGAAAGGCTTCGCAGGTATAATCTCAAACTCAACCCGATAAAATGTGTATTTGGAGTTCTATCTGGAAAGATATTGGGGTTTGTAGTCAGCCATCGAGGAATTGAATTGGATCCCTCAAAAATCAAAGCCATTAAGGATTTGCCCCCGCCCAAGAATAGAACGGAGGTGATGAGTTTGCTTGGTAGACTGAACTACATTAGCAGGTTTATTGCTCAACTCACAACCACTTGTGAGCCCATATTCAAGTTGCTGAAAAAGAGTGCTGCGGTAAAATGGACTAAAGAATGTCAGGAAGCGTTCGATCAAATCAAAAGATATTTGTCAAATCCGCCCGTGTTGGTACCCCCGGAGCCTGGTAGGCCTTTGATCTTATATTTATCAGTCATGGACAATTCTTTCGGTTGTGTCCTGGGTCAACATGATGTTACAGGCAAAAAGGAGCAGGCTATTTATTATCTTAGTAAGAAGTTCACCGCATATGAGGCCAAGTATACTCTTCTTGAAAGGACGTGTTGTGCCCTAACTTGGGTAGCACAGAATTTGATGCACTATCTCTCATCCTATACTACTTATCTCATCTCCATCATGGATCCTTTAAAGTATATCTTTCAAAAGCCTATGCCGACGGGTCGATTGGTAAAATGGAAAATATTGCTTACCAAGTTCGACATTGTATATATGACTCGAACCTCCATGAAAGCCCAAGCCTTCGCAGATCATCTTGCTGAGAATTCCATTGATGAAGAGTACGAGCCATTAAAAACATATTTTCCTGACGAAGAAGTGTCGTGTGTCGATGAAGTCATTATAGATGCTGATCTAGGTTGGAGGTTATTCTTCAATGGAGCTGTCAATATGAAAGGAGTCGGAATAGGTGTGGTTCTTATCTCTGAATCGGGACAACATTTCCCGGTAACAGCACAACTTCGATTCTACTATACTAACAATATGGCAGAGTATGAAGCCTGCATTCTTGGTTTAAGGTTAGCTGTTGATATGGGAGTCCAAGAATTATTGGTGTTAGGAGATTAGGATTTGCTCATCCATCAAATTCAAGGCGATTGGGAGACGTGAGATTTGAAACTCATCCCGTGTCGACAATGCTTGCAGAAGCTATGTCAACAGTTTATGTTAGTCAAATTTAGGCATATTCCAAGGATTCATAATGAAATTGTTGATGCTTTAGCCACTCTGTCTTCAATGCTCCAACATCCTGACAAAGCTTACATCAATCCAGTGCATATACAAAGTCGTGATCAGCATGCTTACTGTAATGCAGTTGAAGAAGATCTCGATGGAGAACCTTGGTTCTTGGATATCAAGCAGTACATGCAGTTAGGAGAATACCTAGCATATGCCACCAACGATCAAAAGAGGGCTATTAGTCATTTGGCTAGTGGATTTTTCTTAAGTGGGAGAATCTTACATAAGAGAATCCCAGATCTGGGACTTTTAAGGTGTGTAGATGCAAGAGAAGCCTCAACAATCATGGTTGAAATATACTCTGGAGTATGTGGGTCACACATGAACGGTCATGCCTTGTCAAAGAAGATTCTTCGAGAAGGTTATTACTGGCTAAATATGGAAAGGGATTCTATTCAATTTGTTTGAAAGTGTCATCAATGTCAGGTACACGGTGATCTGATACGTTCTCCTCCTGTTGAGTTGCATGCAATGGCCGTTCCATAGCCGTTCGTGGCTTGGGGAATGGATGTGATTAGACCAATTGAGCCGAAGGCATCAAATGGGCATAGATTCATTTTGGTAGCCATTGACTACTTCACGAAGTGGGTAGAAGCAGTAACTTTCAAGTCAGTGACAAAGAAGGTTGTGGTAGATTTTGTTCATGCCAATATCATTTGTAGATTTGGAATTCCTAAGATGATCGTTACAGACAATGCTGCCAATCTCAATATTCATTTAATGCAAGAAGTATGTCAACATTTTAAGATCACACATTGAAATTCTACTTCATATCGCCCAAAGGCCAATGGTGCTGTAGAAGCCGCCAATAAGAATATAAAAAAATACTGCAAAAAATAGTACAAGGGTCTAGACAGTGGCATGAAAAGTTGCCGTTTGCATTGCTAGGTTATCACACCACTGTTCGTACTTCAACAGGGGCAACTCCATATTTATTGGTGTATGGGACAGAATTAGTCATCCCTGCAGAAGTTGAAATTCCCTCTCTTCGAGTCATTGTAGAACCAGAGATTGATGATGACGAATGGGTAAAAACTCGACTGGAACATTTGAGTTTGATTGTGGAAAAAGGAATAACGTCTGTGTGTCATGGCTAGTTGTATCAGAGGAGGATGGCTCGAGCGTATAACAAAAAGGTCCGTCCCAGGAATTTTGAAGTTTGTCAATTGGTATTGAGATGTATCCTTCCTCACCAGGTTGAAGCGAAAGGCAAGTTCTCCCCTAACTAGCAAGGTCCCTTTGTTCTGAAGAAAGTGTTGCCCAATAGAGCCTTATATTTGACAGATACTGAAGGCAAAATGGCATAAATGGCTATCAATGCTGATGTGGTCAAAAGATATTACGTATGATATTTGATCCTTTGTTGATTTTATTGCATGTTTAGTACTTGCATTTTTGAAGATTGATATGATGAAGGCATTTTATTCTTCTATCCAAACATTGTGTCATCCTTTGTTTACCCGTTTGAGCTTCGTTTTAATTTTCCTTCATATCCCTCTTTTGGAATCAAAATGGAGTCAAAGATAAATGTCGAGGAAATAAGAATAAAAGAAAGAGTTCAAAAAAAAAATCAAATCAAAACAAAGAACAAGCTGATGGAACTACGTTCGACCAGATTCTCCTCTCTCAGGAGTGAGTTACGTAGGCTGCCCTATTTCGTGTTTGGTCCAACCAATTAAAGATTTAAGATTCACCCAGTCAACAAAACTGGAGCATGAGTTAATGTGTTGTTTGAGTCGATTCCAAAAGTTGTAAGTCCCACCCCCACTTCAAGTATCGTTTGAGCCCCTTACCATCTTTTCTAACCTTAACCAAAAGCCAAGTTACAACTAAAGAAAGTCCTTCAGATCAATTTTTGATAATGTTAAGGCTAAGCATGCAATGGATATGATGATACATTGTGAGGTACCACTTTTCTTCCTCAGCATAAGAAATTAGGAAAGAAATACAAAAATGAGAGAGTCTTATTGGTGAAAACCCCCGTGGGCATCATAAGGCGATGGTGAGTTGAGAGAAATGAAAATAAGAGAGTCTTATTGGTGAAAACCTTTGCAGGCACCATAAGGTGATGATGAGTGGAGAGAAATAAAAATGAGAGAGTCTTATTGGTGAAAACCCTCACGGGCACCGTAAGGCGATAGGAAGTTCAAGAGAAAAGTGAAAAGTGAAAAGAAAGAGATTTGTTGGCGAAAGTCTTTTAAGATGTCGTCAATTGAATGTGATGTATGAGTCCAATGGATTTGAAGAAGCGGCTCAGCGGCAAAGGCACGAACTCAACAACAAATGGGGAGTTTGGATAGGAAGATCAGGCAGCTCAATCCAAAATGCATGTCATACTCATTGGAGTTGGTTGTCGTCTTCAGATAAGTTTTCTTTTGAATATGGGGCATTGCCCTTTTCTTTCATTTACATATTTATGCTTTTTGTCTTTTTATGTCATTTATCAAAATAAAAGTCACCATTATTTCTTTACATTTTAAGTCAAGTCTGTGTCAAAACAAGCGAGAAAGGATTTCAAAATTTACTACTAGTCTTTTCAATTATACGAGGAAAAGCCAAGGAACAGCACAGGAAAGAAATATGATCGTAATTCAACACGAAGCAAAGGAAGTCTATCAACCGACAGGCTATTGAATTTGTGGAAGCATTCAGATTTGGAAAAAGGGTGCACCTTAGAGGCATGGTAAAATAGAAACCCATTGTTCGAGTCAGAACTCATTTCCCTCAATCTGGATCCGGGTCGATGATGCGGCAAGACAGGGTAAGTGTTAGCTATTTAAAACAAAAATGAAAGGAACGAGTGCTGGGCAGATACCTGAGAAGCCAAGATCTGCAAGCCACCACTAAGTTTTTAACTGACAAATTTTTTTTGTTGAAATAGGGGCAAATTCGCTTCACCTAATTCAGCTACCATTGGAAATGCATATTCGTGAGATTTTACTTTTTGTTCAGGACCCTCCTGAAAAATGGGATTTTACTTTATATTCAGGACCCTTCTGAAAAATGGAATTTTACTTTATGTTCAAGACCCTCCGAAAAAATGGGATTTTACTTTCTGTTCAGGACCCTCCTGAAAAAATGGGATTTTACTTTATGTTCAGGACCCTCCTAAAAAATGGAATTTTGCTTTATGTTCAGGACCCTCCTGAAAAATGAGATTTTACTTTCTGTTTAGGACCCTCCTGAAAAATAGGATTTTCCTTTATGTTCAGGACCCTCCTGAAAAATGGGATTTTACTTTCTGTTCAGGACCCTCCTGAAAAATGGGATTTCACTTTATGTTCAGGACCCTCCTGAAAAATGGGATTTTACTTTTGTTCAGGACCCTCCTGAAAAATGGGATTTTACTTTATGTTCAGGACCCTCCTGAAAAATGGGATTTTACTTTATGTCCAGGATCCTCCTGAAAAAATGGGATTTTACTTTATGTTCGGGACCCTCCTGAAAAAAGAGATTTTACTTTATGTTCAGGACCCTCCTGGAAAATGGGACTTTACTTGCTGTTCAGGACCCTCCTAGAAAATGGGACAACGTTTTCAAAAGTTAAATACTACTTTATTATAATTCTTGTTTGGGATAATTTTCGTTGTAGTTTTAATTTTGGGGTTTCATGATCCCGCCTGAAGAATAGGGTGATGAAATAGCAAGTCAGGAGCCCGCCTGGAGAATAGGGTGAAGAAATGAAAAGTCAAGCAACAAAGCGAAGCAATTGAAAGCCAAGCAATAAGTTGAAAGAAATTGCAAGTCAGGAGCCCGCCTGGAGGATTTTTGTAATTTCATTTATGTTTTTAACTTGTAATTTTCATTTTTTGATGTAATGACAGAGTCGTGGACCGGAACCTCGATGGAACCTCACTCGACTCTCCAACTCGGTATGGTCCACCTCCTTCCAATCCTTTGAGATACTTGTCACTTGATCCCCTCATAACTGGGGTGGGCAGGATGTCCTAAGTCAAGACCTGGTTTTCCTCCTTCCTCTCGCTCCGTGCTTTTAAATAAAGGTCAGGACAAAATTCTGCCTCGTTGTCTACTGCTTTGTATGAAAACACCATGTGTTTACATCCAAAGGGGGCATGATGTAGACACGTGATTTCGTCCTCTTAAAGTTCAATTTTATTCACTTTTACCCATTTTATTTTATCCTACCGTGTACCCTCATCCATGTTATTATACCCTCACAAAATACAAAAAAATAACAAACTCCCTAACAAATTCTATCCTATCCTAACCCCTACATCTCATCCTAACAACCTACCCAAACAAAAATAGACACCTAACCCTTATCCCTCCAATTAAAAAACAACACCTACCCACCTATCCTAGCTCACTACCCCATCCTCACCTCACAGCATATATACACGCATCATTTTATTTTTTTCTTTGGGTTAGGCACACAAAACAGAGAAGAGACTCCATATTTTTGCTTTCACTCTACACACATACACCATCACTCTCTTCTATTTTTAGGGGAATTCACACATACCTCACCATATTCATACCCACAATACATAACAGACAACAATATTCAATCACATACTCACTCCCACTCACTACAGAGATTGACCATCTTCCTCACTCTAAACATCACACATAGAAGACACGATATATATAGACCACATACACACAGCCACATAGTGAGAGACGTGAGAGAAGAAAGAAACGAACGGAGGGGTAAGATCGGAAATAGGAGGTCAAAAAGGTAGAGTTGAGAGAGAAGCAAATCACTGTGTTTATTACTGTTCCGGCCACCAGATCTCAGTCGTAGCTCCAAGAATGATTGAAACCGGCTTCAAAACCCCAAAATTTTTCCCTATTTTTTTGGTTTTCTGGTGAAACCCTATCGAGAGGCCCCACTCTGTTGATTGCCGGGTCAGTCGGAGCTCCGGTGAGTTGCAAACGGCAACCCAGTTATGATTCCGATGGGATTCGGTTACGGTTGGTTTAGAATCCGAAAGTTGGTGTTCGTTTCAAGGTTTTTGTTCCAGTTTTAAATCTGTCCCGGTTGTATTTCTTCAATATCAAGTTGGAGTTATTTGTGATCGAGATTTAAATCAGAGTTCTTTGAACGCGGTTCCATCTTCAATATATTGAAATTGACACTTGAGGTCTCATTCTTTAACTCTTACTTTTTTTTTTGTTTTGTTTCAATTTGGTGCATTGATGTTATGATTGTGTATTGTTGGTTGTGATGAGATGATCTTGTTTAATATTCGTTATGTTTACTCGTGAATAATTAATCAGGGTACGAATTTGATGTTAGCATGAGTTCAGATAATTGCATTGTGTAAAATTGACGTATGAAAGGGATTCGGGACTAAACAGAATGAGAATTGAAACTTGATAAAGGCTCCTTTTGATTAGCTGGATGCGTGGGTTGTTGTTTAACTTGAAATGTACACCAATCTAACTTGATAGCATCATGATAGGTCAAGTGGGTAGGCAATCATAGGTTCGGGTAGGCAAAATTAAGAAATAAGTGTTTTGTTGGATGTTTGAATATGGAGTATGTGTTGAATGTTTTCTACTTTATCGCATTCGATTCAAATGTATTCATTTAGCCGGGGAATGCCCCGAGGTCTTCTGTACTTATTCACCGGGGAATGCCTCGATGTATCATGTTGGTGGAAAATGATCGTGATGAAGGCCCGCGGCATCGGGTAAGGCATTGGAGCTTAGTCTAGATTTAGTTTAGAATAGGATTTATATTTTCGTATTTTTCTATTTTTGGATTGTATAATTGGACTGGACTTTACATTTTGGATTGTTTTGTTTTGTTTGATTATTTTGCGTGCTTTTGTGTGGTTTATACATTTCTTAGTGCCAAAAAATAGTCGATACACTCTACCAAGCGACCATTGTTGAACCACGGGATCGAGAGGTGCCTAACACCTTCCCCTCGGTCAACAGAATTACTTAGCCGGAATCTCTGTTCGCAAACTAGTTTAAAGAGTCAAATGGTTTTGAAAAGGATTTTCTAATGGTGACTTGGCACACCAGATTATGCCAAGTGTCTACTCTAATTTCAAATGTAAAAACAATCCATCTTCGAAACAAATAATTTTCATTTCTTGTCACTTAAAAAATAAAACCCTTTCGAACTTTAAACTATAACTATTTTTTTGGGGTTAGAAAAAAGGGCATGACAATCCTCTATTGTGGTGAGTCATGTTCCGAGGACGTGATGTCTGATGTTAGTTTCGCAGAATTGTTTACATTTGATAATGAGTATGAGTCAGTTGGGGCATGTCTCAATGGCTCACTGGTTTTATTGATTTTCTTAGAGGCTTGTCAGACTAGTATAGATGTTGGGAGTTGACTAATAAGTCGTATTTTATTATCTTTCTGAAATTCTATGATTCTTGGATGATGATTACTCTGTTGATTTTGAGGGTTATTTATGGAAACGCCGTTGATTTGTGTTGAACTGAATGAAAATGGCTCAAAGGGTTAGCTTGGGGCTACTCGTAGCCTCAAGCACCATGTGATGCTCTGGGACCCATTTTCTAGGGCGTTACAAAGAGTTTCAGCAGACCAAGTGTGTCACCATGGGGTGCACCCATTTTGTTTGTAAAGAAGAAAGATGGGTCTCTAAGAATGTGTATTGACTACAGACAGCTAAACAAGGTAACAATACATAATAAGTATCTATTGCCTCATATAGAGGATCTGTTTGATCAGTTACAAGGGGTTGTTTATTTTTCAAAGATTGATCTTCGATCTAGTTGTCATTAGCTTAGAATACGTTCCAAGATAATATTCAGAACTCGATATGGGTATTATGAGTTTCTTGTGATGCCTTTCAGGTTAACCAATGCTTCTACTATATTTATGGACTTGATGAATAGGGTATTCATGCCGTATTTGGACTAATTTGTAATAGTATTTATTGATGATATTCTGATATATCTCATAGCCAGGAGAACATGAGAATTATCTGATGACTGTATTGCAGACATTGTGGGAACATAAGCTTTATGCTAAGTTCTCAAAGTGCGAATTTTGGCTCGACTCAATATCCTTTTTGGGGAATGTTGTCTCCAAAGAAGGTATCACGGTGGATTTTAAAAAGAATAAAATAGTGCAAAAATGGCCTAGACCTACTTCACCAACAGAGATTCACATCTTTATAGGTTTGGCTAATTGCTATAGGGGTTTTGTGCAGGATTTCTCTAAAATTGCAGCTCCGTGGACTAGATTGACATAGAAAAATATGATGCTCCACTGGACGGAAGAGTGTGAGCAGTGCTTTCAGAAACTCAAAACATATTTCACCACTACACCAATTTTAGCCTTACCTTCAGGTTCTAGAGGATTTAAGGTATTTTGTAATGCTTCGACGGTTATATTAGGATGTGTTCTCATGCAACATGATCATGTTATAGCTTATGCTTTGAGACAGTTGAAGAAGTACGAGTTGAACTATCCTACACATGATTTGGAGATGGCCGTTGTGGTTTTTGCTCTTAAGATTTGGAGGCATTACTTATACGGTGAAACTTGTGAGATTTATACCAATCACAAAAGCTTAAAGTATATTTTTCAGCAGCGAGATCTAAATCTTCAACAACATCGGTGGATGGAATTACTCAAAGATTATGATTGTGCTAGCTTGTATCATCCTGGAAAAGCTAATGTTGTGGTTGATGCTTTGAGCAGGAAATCTATGGGTAGTTTCGCATATATAGCTCCTGGAAGGAGGCAACTTGCGAAAGATATGTAGAAACTTGATGGAAAAGGTGTCAGTTTTGGTGTTGAAAAGTCAGGGGTATTGTTGGCTTGTGTTCAAGCTAAATCTTATTTAGTAGAGCGCATAAAGACGACTCAATTTGAGGATATGCAGTTGTGCAAATATCGAGATGAGGTCCTATATGGTCAAAGTAAGACGATAAGTTTTGATTGTGATGGTATTTTTCGAGTGGGTAATCGATTATGTGTACCAGCTGCAGATAGGTTAAGATGAGCCATTCTTGAGGAAGCTTACAACCCAGATATACCATTCACCCTGGTTCCACTAAGATGTATCATGACCTGAAGCAGTTGTACTGGTGGGAAGGTATAAAAAAAATATTGCTAACTTTATTTCTAGTTGCTTGACTTGTCAACAGGTTAAAGTGGAGCATCAACGACCAGCAGGATTATTGCAAGAGATCAGGATTCCAGATTGGAAATGGAAAGGAGTTACCATGGATTTTTTTAATCGGGCTACTGCAAACCATTAAAGGTCATGACTCTGTATAGGTAGTTGTAGACCGACTTACTAAGTCAACTCACTTTCTGCTAGTTAAAACTACATATAGTGGAGTGAAATATGCTCAGTTATTTATGAATGAAATTGTCCGACTTCATGGAGTTCCATTGTCAATCATTTCTGATAGAGGGTCATAGTTCACTTCACGCTTTTGGAGATCGTTAAAAGAAGTGTTGGGTACCCGAGTAGATCTTAGTACTGCTTTTCATCAATAGACGGATGGCCAGTCCGAGCGTACTATACAAATTTTGAAGGATATGTTAAGAGCCTGAATTCTTGACTTTAGAGGTAGTTGGTATACTTACTTACCCTTAGCTGAATTTCCTTACAATAATAGCTTTCAGTCAAGCATGTAGATGGCTCCATATGAAGCCTTATATGGTAGGCAATGTCGTTCTTCTATCGAGTGATTTGAAGTTAGAGAGGCTAAGGTTTTAGGACCAGACTTGGTACAGGATGCTACGGACAAGGTCCAATTTATTAGACAAAGGTTACTCATAGCTCAAACCAGACAATAATCTTATGCAGACAAGAGAAGAAGAGATTTGGTGTTCGCAGTTGGGGATAAGGTTTTTCTACAAGTTTCTCCTATGAAGGGTGTGATGCGATTCGGAAAAAGAGGTAAATTGAGCCCAAAGTATGTAGGACCTTATGAATACTTAAGCGTATAGGAGGAGTGACGTATCATGTGGCACTCCCTCCTGAGATGTTCGTCATCCATCCAGTGTTTCATGTCTCTATGCTAAGAAAGTGTATATCAGATTCTTCTCGCGTGCTCGAAGCACTGACCTTGCAACTTGATGAGAACTTAACCTATGAGGAGAAACCAGTGGATATCATTGATCGACAAGTAAGAAGGTTATAGTCAAAAGAGTTTGTGTCCGTGAAAGTCTTATGGAAGAACCATGCCATTGAAAAAGCTATGTGGGAGTTTGAAAAGGATATGAGAGTCAAGTACCATCACTTATTTCAGTCTTCAGGTATGCACTTATTCTAAATTTGGAGACCGAATTTCTTAAGGTGGAGAGAATGTAATACCCCAAGTTTTAGTTGAAAAAGGAAAATAAATAAATAAATAAATAAAGTATTGGGATAATGGGTTAAACCCAAATTAAATAGAAAAGGAAAAGTGATTGTGTAGGCTTTTAAAACCCATTTAGCCTATAATAAAAGGCGTTGCCTTTGCCATCACTGAAAGCACGACATCTTTAACCAAAGGCAGAATTGTTATCTACCTAATCTCACGCAAGAGAAAGAAAAAGAAGATCAAATTATCCGTTCAGTGAAAAGGAAAGAAAGCTTAAGGGTTTTGATTGGGAATTCTTTCGGGTTTAAGGTAAATTCATTCCTACATCTTTATCGTGATATTCAGTCTTGATAATTTACTTTGGGTATTGAAATTTAATTGTTAAAGGCAAGAATTATGGACAATAAGGATTGTTTTGGATACTAGTTCAATGAATTGAAAATATCATGAAACCTTAAACGTTGGGCAGTCTAATTTTACTACGAATTAGCCTAAAATAAGAGATCTAAAATGAGAATGGATATGATGTGATTATAGGTTTGATCCAAGAAAGCGATACGAATCATTCGAGGTGACAAATTGGTATTTCGACAAGAGTACTGTGAGTAGTAATCTTACCATAATTTGTGTTTGTTAACTTGCATATTTTATACTTGATTTTGATGAAACAATGAGTTATGAACTGTTTTGAAATTGCATGTGGGGCAAGTCCTTTACTTTATATGATATTGAAATTATTATTTGAGATATGATATTATTACTGTGAATATTCTTCACTAACACGAGAAATATGTATTTTGACATGTGTTTTTATTCATAGTTTATATGTAACATGATTTGATATGAACTTTAAATAATATGTACTATTTTGAAAAATGCTTTCATATGAATATCCTATTATTTACAAAGTATAAATGGGAGTAGACCTTGATTGAATCCCGTAGCTAATGGAGGAATCATTAGACCCGGTGCACCTTGTATTAACTAATGACTGTTACAGCCCTCGCAAGTGGGAAGGTAAAACTAGCATACTGATACTGATATGATATTTGACTCCTTTATGAGGGGTCCACTTTTATGGGCTATTCTTGATGAAGAAGAATGTCACACTGATTACATGATTCATTCTTGGAAACCTCTCAAATATGTATATTTGATATGATGTGATGCTTTTTGAGTTTATTATTGAACTATTGGTTCGATTTGCTTACATGAAGCAACGATACTATTTCTTTTTACTGTTTTCTGAAAGAGCATTTATTCATGATGTTTTATGAAGTGTCCCCATTAAAACGGTTGTGTTTAAGTGTTATTACTCACTGAGCTAGCATCTCACTCCTTGCTATTATTTTTCAGAGAATGCAGGTGACGGTGAGGATCTCGTTGGCTAGAGGATTCGAGTAGCATATTCCTGGTGAGCCCCGCATTTGTTCGCGTGGGCTACAGTTTATTCATTTGTTATATTCTTTTTCTTGAAAACTCTTAGTTTGTTCCATATTCATGTCTTTAGAGTTTTGAGTATTCTTTCATTATTTTGAATTTGTGGAGTATTTGAACTCCCTTCATGTTTTGGAGATGGATTTTATATTGTTATTTGGTGGTGTTAGAGACTTGTTGATCATTTGGGGTGGATTCTGTTGGTGTTATTGATGCGTTGGTTGTGGTGCTGTTGATTTGAGATAGGAAATTTTCTTGATAGGCCCAAAAAAAAAAAAACTCTATCCGATTTTCTATAAAAATTTGACGAGGCTTGCTTTGGAGTCCTAAACTCCTTAGCGTCGGTCATGATCCTATTTCGGATCGTGACAGTTGGAGAGACAAAGTGTAAAAAATAGAATATTTGTAATTAGTTTTGATAGATGGAATTTTATGAAAAATAGGAAGTTAGAATGTATATTTATGTAAATTTTCCTAATTTTATATTAAATGTTTCTTGGCTATATTTTGTGAGATTGTTGGGTTTCAGATTTTGTATCAGATATTATGATTTTCGTTACTATAAGATGTTTGAATTTTATTTAAATTGTGATTTCATTTTTAAATGTGAGAAACCTTTATGACGATGAATGAACCAAATGGAACTTCTTGCTTTAATTGAGGGGCTAAAACTTGTTGAAGATAACAATCTCTTTACTTTAGAGATTAATATCGATTCCAGGGAAGTCATAGCTATGTTAAAGAGTGAGGACATACACTACAATATTTTACTTGATATTTGTAGGTTAAGAATAAGAAGACTAGGAGGCTCACGAGTGATCCATTACTATAGGGAGCAAAATAACATGGCAGATGCAATGACAAAGTTTGGTGCACTAACAAATAACTTGAAGGAAGCAACACTATTTGAAGTTCCACCAATATGTGTCCAAGAAGCAGTTTGAACAGACATAGTGTTAATACCTGTAATTGGGATTATGATGGAGATGACCCCAATGACTATGTTTTGAATCTGGATTCAGTATAATCCGTAGGGTTTGTAACAAACAATGTTTTGTTATTTATTTAATGAATTCTCCCTTTTTTACCAAAAAAAAAAAAAAAAAGAGAATGACATTGGTTTACCTAATGGATAATAATAGCTCATTAGATACTAGTTGTGGCTCATAAATTTGAAATTTTGGATTATGACAGACTGAACGAGTATCAATGATCATTCCCTCTATCTATCAATAGTTTTTTATTGATCGGGGTAATTTTACATATTATCTTTTGAATATAATTAATTCAATATTTTGAGAAATGTTTTGGATAATGACTGTAACTAATATAAGAATAAAATAAAATAAATAATAAATTAAGAATAAAACAAAATAAATGATAAATTATTCATTGCTTTTCCAAAAAATAAACTAAGAGGGTACTAGACAAACCATCAATTTGCATCTCAAAATAGAGGTATATTTAATTAAAACTCAAACAAGAACAACGGAGTTTACTATGCCAATAACATTTTTAGAAAGAGTAAATCATTTTTCAATTTCAAAATGAGGATAGGTACTTTTATTGATCACTATGAATGATTGATCAAAAAAACATATATCAGTCCTTGTTGTTGGTCTTAAGGACTTTTTGTCCATGATAAGCTATTGGACAATAGCAACTTCGTGTCCTAATGTCACATACTGGAGACCCAACGTTGCATATCAATTGGTGATCACAGTCTTCATCCTCATTGCACAAAAGCCCCCCATTGCTTCCTTGTCCTGATTACACCATTAACATTGTTGATTAAGTTAATAATTTAAAAATAACAACTAGAGTTATCTCTTCCATGTACTAAAATGTGGTAGCACTTTAATTATATCGCTTCACAACTTAATTTATATCTTAGCACTTTATTTATAGGGAGGAAAAGTTTGCATCATAATTTTGAGTCTTTTTACCTCAAATATTGATTTTAGCCAATTCTTACACTTTCTATTCCGCTGTTTTTTATTTTCTTCTCCAATACAAATTTGATTGACTTGATAACTGTGTTAACCGCTTCCACAATTCACAATTCATCTTTTAAGCGTGCGGGAAGGGATCCTAATACTCAAAATGATCGAACGAGTAGCTGCAGTCTCAAAAACGAATAATAAACTATTGTTGAAGTACGAAAAATATTTTTAATTATTAAGTATGTAAAGGACCAAATTCAGGAAACAAAAAGATGCTAATACCACAAAAATTCTGAACCTGCAGATTGAATATGAACCATTGAGTGATATAGGTTAATAGATTTAAAAAAAAATGCTTACCTAAAAAAATAAGCAAAAAAGAGACCAAGAAAATCTTAAGGAATGTTGCCTTCTCCATTCTCTTCCAAGTGTAGTGGTAGCATAAGATGACAACTATGTGGTTTAATATCTTTTGAACTTAACTGTTGATTTTAGCAATATATATATATATATATATATATGTACCTGCACCAAACTTCCTATTAATTCTGAAATAATAAAAAAGATACATTCGAAACTAACATGATCAAATAATTATATTTCTTTTCCATAAATAGTATAGCCAATTAAGGAAATTAGATTTAATTAATCTAGGACTAAGGTAACACAACTTTTTCTTGCAGGATAATCAATAGCTAATTATAGAAAAAAAATTAAGTTGTATTCAATAGTAAATTAAATTTCTTGTATTTGAATCAATGCAAGAATCAATACGAAAAGAAATTAGAAAGAAAATTAATGAGCGACTGAATCCTTACTCTTTGTATTGATTTAAATAAAAGAGCAATGACTATTTATAAAAAAAATTAAAGGGAATAACATAAAAAGAATATGTTATTTTCCTAATAAATACTAAATTATAAGGATATTAAATATTGTGTAATTAATGTAAATCCTAGACTTGAAAGGAAACTAAATACAATCGAATTTTCTTGGACTAAAAAAGAGAAAGCAAAAATATTCTACCGTTAATATAGATCATAGAGTAAAAGGAAAGTAAATTTCAATAATGGTTACCTGCAATATAGTTGATGTTCGGGCAAATATGTGTGTAATCTATTTGTCTCACATTTAGTGTTTTTAATCGCCTTTGAATATTTAATTTTACACGTTGAGCTTAATATTGTGCTTTTGACGTGTAAAATTCAAATAGAGAAGTTTGAAGCTAAAAAGTGTGATTTAGCCATTAGACACACAGCAAGGGCCAGAAGATTCTTCGATTTTTTTTTCTCCGTATTTAATTCAGCATTATATATTGTAATACGTTTGAATTCTTGACCGTTGTATGAAAATCATGTTTTTTCTATTATTTTCTTGTCATATCCTTAATAGCATGTTGGTTGCACCGACAACCTAGCTAAACTTCTTAGTTCTAGGGTTTTGAAACTAGTATGAATGTTGATGTTTGAAGATTGTTTATAGATATTGATTTTCCATTATTGAGTTATTTATTCTTGATCTTGATTATTTGATCGTCTGATCAGCTATCAAATACTATTTGTGGCTCGTTAACTAAATTCAAGAGATGGATTTGCGAGTGTAATAAGAAAAAATAGAGCTTGTTCGTGTACCTCTAGATTGAGACTCTGGATAGAGATATACACTTTAGCTCGCTTAATTAATTGAACACATATTTGATTTGACGATCATAAAAATATAGGTGTCGGGGCTGCTTGAATAGATATGTGAGCAATTAGAGAGATACTCATAAGATAATGTCAAATACAACTAGTAACTCAAGAAAATAAAATGTATAAACAACATAAATCCCATCCTAAATGAAACTAATTACATAAGATCCCGGATTGATTTCTTCTATCTCAAATTTGAGAAAATATATATACATGTCATTGTACCTCATACATAACTCCAATGTATGAGGAACCCGTTTTTCCTTAAATTATGGAAATAAAATCAAATCCAATTATTTTCTTACATTAATAACCACAGTAATTAATGTTCTGATTTTATGGATGCTTAAAAATAGTAATTGTAGTTCAAATTCAAAAAATATCCTGAAACGTCTCTCTTCATCTCCCTCAAAAAAACCAACGCCGCCGCCGCTGGTTAACAGCTGTCACCGCCGTTCACCACTCCACTCCTCTTCCTCACGTCGGTGAACACGCAAGGGCGACCAGCCGCCAAGATCGATGTCATTTCTCGTTCCTCTCCCATTATCGCCACCACCGGCGCCATCACGAACAGTCGACGGCACCTTCACCGCTCCACTCCTCTTCCCTTGTGCCAGTGAACATGCAAGGGCGACCAGTCGCCAAGATCGACATCGTTTCTCGTTCCTCTCCTACTGTCGCCACCACCAGAGCCATCACGAACAGCCAATGGGGCCTCCGCCCCTCTTAGTATATTTGTTTTTAGTAAAAACTTGCACAATATTGTATGAGAAATTATAACACATTACCCAGTTTGAATGATATTTTGACATTGTTTATGAAATTTACACGTATGAGAATGTATTACACATTTTTTCTATGTATGATGTCAGTGTTATATGTATGGTTTACACTTTAACAACTAACATGTTCTATATGTATGCGAATGTACTATACTTTACTTTCTATGTATGATGCAAATGTTTTCGATTTTATATTTAAGTAAAAATATTTCACATTATATGTACAAGAACGTATTATACTTTACTTTCTATGTGTGATGCCAGTGTTATATGTATAATTTACACTCCACCAACAGCATGTGTTATATGTATGAGAATGTATTATACTTTATTTTCTATGTATGATGCAAGTATATTCGTTTTTATTATACTTTATTTTCTATGTATAACGTTGCAAAAACAGATAATTTGATAAAATCATACATGCAACCAAAAAGGAGAAATAATTTGTATATTATAGTTCAAATCAACTTTCAAGTCGTTGACTATAGAAATAATTGGATCTGATTTTATTTTCATAATAATTTGTAATGCATATTATAGTTCAAATTAATGTATAGAAGAAATAATGGATCTCTCTTCTATAATATAGAACAAATTTGAACGACTTAAAATAAAACACATTATTTGATTTTATGGAAATTTATTATGAAATAAATTATTTTCATAATAATTTGAAATAATAGACCAATTAATTATTATGG
>NC_061113.1:18454526-18489136 GCF_002878395.1 Capsicum annuum | reverse complement strand
ATTATTTTCATAATAATTTGAAATAATAGACCAATTAATTATTATGGAAATTTATTATGAAATAAATTATTACCATAATAATTTGAAATAATTGATCTTATTTGAACAAATTTGAAACCCCCAAAATCACATAGCCTGAAATTAGACGTAAAATAAGGAGTGTAATAATGGAGCAAAAATTAAACTAAAATAGAGTAAAAATCGGATGGTTTGGGATGTAGGAAATATAAAAGTCTAAAAGGAAGGGATTCAATGTAATTAATATGGAATTTTTGTAACTACTTTTCAAATAAGAGATTTTATGTAATAAGTAAGAGTTACCTTGTGTGTGTGTGTATATATATATATATATATATAAAATCTATATATATAATCTATAATATATTAAAAGTGTGAAGACCCCTAGAAAAGTGATTTGAATTTTTTGCCCTTTTTTAAAAGACTCTTCTTTAGACAAAACTATCTTTTCACTATTTTTAATGTGTTATTTAATTATTTTTTATTATATTAATTAGACTTCCTAAAATATATGGGACTCCTAAAATATATGGTAGGAGAATTAATTAATATTTTCCTTTCTACTAGACTTTCTAAAATATATGGGACTCCTAAAATATATAATAGGAGAATTAATTAATATTTTCCTTTCTACTAGACTTTCTAAAATATATGGAACTCCTAAAATATATGATAGGAGAATTAATTAATATTTTTCTTTCTATTGTTCAATTAGAAAAATACTCTTAAAACAGGACTCTATTAAGAAAATACTTCTAAAAATATTGAGATGTATGTTAAACTAGAGAACAAATCGGTTTGCCTATTGGGAGAATATGATTGATACTCATCTAACTTGATTCGATTGCATGTCTAGATTGGTGGATGTTTGATTTTCTAACCCTCAACTTTTTCACTGTTTTTGTCAGCATAATAGAATTCAATATATGTGTCTATATATATATATATATATATACATACTTTGTTTTCATTCAAAATCATTCTATAGGGTCAAAATTTTCGCGCAAACAAGAATTAGTTAGATCAAAATTGAAGCTTTATGATCACTGTTATATTTTTCTTTTATAGTTTACAGATGCTAGATGAATGTCGGTCAGGTTTGAAATTTTTTTTACGTAAATATTAGGTTTAATTGGATTGTCGTAATATTTCTATTCAGGGGCGGAGCTACATGTAAGTTAGAGAGTTCATCCGAACATTCTTCGACGAAAAATTATACTATATATACATGGTTAAAATTATTTTTCATGTATATATATATAGATGTCGAACCTCCTTCGGTTAGATCGATGTTCACGCGTGAACCCCCTTGCTGAAAATTCTGGCTCCGGCACTGTCTCTATTAGTTTGTTACTTTGTGGTAGTTTATAGTTCGTAGATGAATCTCGATCGACTTTGAGAAATTTTTATGTGTGAAATTTATGTTTAATTGTATTGTTTTGATATCACTTTTATCATATTATTTTATTGTAGTTTACAAGTGATAGATAAATGTTGTCGACTTTGAGGAATTTTTTTATGTAAAGGTTAGGTTTAGTTGTATTATTTTGATATCTCTATTATCGTATTGTTTTGTTATTGTTTACAGGTGATAGATGAATGTCGGCCGACTTTGAGAAAATTTTTGTGAGTAAATATTAGATTTAATTGTATTATTTTTATGTCTTTGTCATTATATGGTTTTGTTGCAATTTACAAATGGTAGATTAATATCGATCGACTTTTTAAAATATTTTTGATAAAGATTAGGTTTAATAAATAAATTCTCCATCTTTACATACTCAAAAGATATTAAATTTAACTATTATATTCATCTTTATTATTTAAACAAATATCCTATTTAGTGTAATATTTGAACTCATTAAATTGAAGTACACGTGCAAGGCGCGTACACCTAAACTAGTATATTAAAAGTGTGAATATCCTTAGAAAAGTGATTTGAACTTTTTACCCTTTATTAAAAGATCGTCCTTTAGACAAAACTATCTTTTCACTATTTTTAATTTATTATTTAATTATTTTTATTATATTAACTAGACTCCTAAAATATATGAGACTCTTAAAATATATGGAAGGAAAATTAATTAATATTTTTCTTTGTATTGATCAATTACAAAAATTCAATGTGTGTATATATATATCTTCTTTGTTTTTATTCAAGTCATTCTTTAGGGTCAAAATTTTCGCTCAGACAAGAATTATTTTTATTAAAATTGAAGTTTTGTGATTACTATTGTATTGTTTTGTGTTAGTTTACAGGTCGTAGATGAATGTCGATTCGCTTTAAGAATTTTTTGTGTAAAAGTTATGTTTAATTGTATTGTCTTAATATCTCTATTAGTTTTATTATTTTGTGATAGTTTACCGATTGTAGATGAATGTTCATTGGCTTGGAGGAATTTTTGTGTGTAAAATTTAAGTTTAATTGTATTGTTTTGATATTTCTTTTATCATATTATTTTGTTATAGTTTACAGATGCTAGATAAATATTGGTCGACTTTGAAATTTTTTTTTAAGTAAATGTTAGATTTGAATGTATTGTTTTGATATCTCTGCTTTGAGAAATTTTTTTTGTGTAAAGTTAGGTTTAGTTGTATTATTTTGAATTTTTCTATTATTGTATTATTTTATTAGAGTTTACAGGTATTAAATAAGTGTTGGACGACCTTGGGAATTTTTTTGTGTAAAGGTTAGATTTAATTATATTATTTTATTGTCTCTAGCATTGTATTATTTTATTGCAGTTTACGGATCGTAGAATTTTTCGTAAAGGTTAAATTTAATTAAATAAATTTTTCATCTTTATATATTTAAAAGATATTGAATTTAATTATTGTATTCGTCTTTATTATTTTTATAAATTTTTTATTTAGTGTAATATTTGAACTCATTAAAGTGAGGCACACGCGCGAGGCGCGTGCAGCTAAACTAGTATATATATATATGTGTGTGTAATTTTTCCAAATAAAATAGGCTTAATGATCAGAAGACTCAACCGAATTGTTAGTTGTTAGTGCCCCAGACACTTCTCTCTTCTGATTAAACCCTTGCATCATGTTTACTCTTTCTTGTAGTTAACTCATTAGTACATTAAACTTCACAATTGCTGATATCTCAACTATAGCAAAAATTGGAATTTGAATTAGATAGTCAATCCAACAAGTCTATGAAAATAATATCTGGATTCAAATTCTGTATTACTCATACGACCACATATACTAGTTGAGATTGGTTGTTGAAAAACCTATGTCCATTCCAACTTATTTATTCTCTTTTGGTTTTAACACTAAACAATCAGTTCTTAATACCATTTAGGGGTCCTTCAAAATTCCAGATTTTTTAAAACCCTTAAACATAATTGGTTCGAAGAAATTAATTGATGATAAAATATATCGCGCAAATAAAATCAAGTCAGAAGGAATAAACTAAACCATTATCCAACATGATCAATATGAAAATAAGGAACCTTTATTGAACCTTATGACATGGAAAAACATAAATGATGGTTCAATTTATTTGCACATGAATAACAAACATAAATCAGTTTTGCTCAGTCTTGTGAATGCTTTTTATTCCATAACTAGCTGGTGGAGCTCGACAGACGCATAGATGTTTTATCAAGTCACATTCGGGATGTGAGTCTATGCATCTCACAACCTTAACACAATCGGCATCTCTAGTGCATCCTGTCGCATGGCTTCCTAGTCCTAGCAATGTTGACGTTGTGGAATATAAGTTAGTGACGTATGCAAGATTTTTAACAAGCGATGTAAACATATGAAAATGTGAACAAATGCATATATACATGGAGTTTTGTTCTATGTAATGAAAACACAAATATATTTTTATTATTTACAATTAGATCAATTCAATGGTACGTAATTGTATGTAACTCTATTAACGTACAATAAATGATAAGAGGCATGCTATGACAAGTCAAATTGCCAGATAATATAATTGTATTGTGAATGCATATAACTTAAATTTTATTCATAATATCAAAAGGACACATAAATTGCTAAAACTTGTCTAGAAAAGTTGCTAGATAGGAGAAATGCTTACCTAACAAAATAAGCAAAATTGAGACCAAGAAAATCTTGAAGAATGTTGCCTTCTCCATTCTCTTCAATGTTTTTTGTGGTAGCACAAGAGTCTATTTGATTGTTATTATTGATTTTAATTGTCACTCTTAACCAATGCATTTATAGGGAAGCAAAAGTTGATAGATAAATTTTACTCCCTTCGTTTAAAAAAAAAATGATCTACTTTGACTTGACACAAAGTTAAAGAAAATAAAAAAACTTGTGAATCTTATGGTCTTAAATTAAAGGTGTGTCAAATGTACCAAAATGTCCTTTAATCTTGTGGTTCTAAACATGACATGTGAAAAGTTATAATTAAAGTATTACCAAAATAAGGAAAGAGATCATTCTTTTTTAAATGGACTAAAAAGGAAAAACAGGAGGAAGTAGTAACTAATATGAACAATTTTATCTCATTCCCATAAATAGAATTAAGGAAATAAATCTAAGATTAAGGTAAGACAAGATTAGCTCTAATGTGGAATGGTCAAACAACATTATTTCCTACCCATAAATCTGCAAACTAATTTAAGGAAAATTTTAAAATGGATAAGGCACAACCAACACTAGTTGTTTGAGGCCCCATTTACTTATCTTTCTTCTCAATTCATTTTTTTTCCTTTTTGTTTATTTTTTTAATCATTAATAATTAAAATTATTATTAATATTGCTATCATAGTTAAATAATTATTTAAGGTATTAGTAGTCAGATCTTTCAATATCAGAAAATTAAGAAAATATTTTCGTTAGAAATTTTTAATATATTATTCTCTAAAATAAAAAACTGACAAAAATGCAACAAAAAAATTGCAACCTCTGAATGTTACAGTGGGGCCCTACTATAGTATACAGTTGTTTACATCATATGAGTCTAAATTTAAATGTCTAAATAAAAAAATAATATCAACTTTAAATATCTATCGATCAGTTCAACCTCATAACAATCATAAAACTCATGCTTTCTTTGTAAACCCTCAATATAAGTGTAATTTAATAACACATAACAATATTTCACTTTCTTTTATAATTTTTTTATACATAAATTTATTATGTTTGTATTAGAAATTTATTTTATTAAACTAATATCATTAATTATGTCTTGAAAAATTAAATTTAATTACGAGTATCTTATGTAGTTATATAATAATTAAAATAATATTAAAAATAATATTAATTTTTATTTATTAAAATAAATAAATTAAAAGAAAAATTATTATTGACAGATCAAATAAAATCAAACTAAGGTAGTAATAAAATTGGTTTAAAAATAGATAAAAACAAAAAAATGTGAAAGAGGGAAAAGAAAGCGAGGAAAGTGGAAAGATGAATTGAGGAAAAGAGATAAATAGTGGTGACATCGATTTAATTTCTTGACTGAAGTATAACAAAGTGCTGCGAAATATAAATAATAGAAACTGATCGATTTAAAAAAATAAAAAAAACTCAAATATAAAATGCGGAAGTATTGTTACAAAAATAAAATAAGTCAAACTTATGAAAGAAATATGAAGAAATGAAGGGAGATAGACATTTGCTGACACTATGAACCCACATAAACACTTGTCAATAAATAAATAGTGCCTCGCACAGCTAGTGTTGGTTGTGTCTCGTTCATATTAATTTGGGAAAGTAAGTTAATTTGCCTTTTGTCGTTTGAGAAGTAATCAAAATTCAATATTGTTTATACTCCATCTATTCCATATTCACTTAAATTATGAGCCTATTTTTAATCTTTATATTAACTTAATTATTTAATTTCAGGAGTGTTGTTGGAAATTTCTTCCATTTTTATCATGCATTTATATTTTATCTAATTTATGTCTTAAATTTTTTCCTTTAATAAGCGTGCATAATAAATTAAGTTAATGTGGACTAGATAGAGTACTAAAATCCTTTATTGTTGAAACATGACATCAAAAATGATTCCACTGAATTAAATTGGTTCATGAATTTATAAAATGGTGAGAATTCTTTGTATCTCTGATTTCAGATCAGGATTTGAATTGATATCCTAACATTTATTTATTAATGACTTCTTCCTTTTTATTTTATGGTAACCAGTTTTATTGATTGAATTTCACTTTACCTTTTTACTATTTATGGGTTGAGAAATGATATTCCTTCCACATGTTAAAGAGAAACGATAACTTCCTTATACAATTTTTTTCGGTGAATTTTTTCTTTTGTTGAATAAATTTTTTTCTCATTTTCTAAAATTAAAATATAAAAATTTATAACTTCTGTTATTGTCTCATTTTGTACGTATGAATACTTACACCCCAATGTTTTCCAATTCTCCTATTTCATAAGAATTTCTAAGATTTCCATATAAGAGTTTAATTCTGCATATTTTCTTCAATTTGTATAAGAATTTTTTTTCCTCTTTTGCATAAATTTTAGTAATGATATAAAAATAATAGAAAAATATTTAATTTTTACAGGTAGCAAAAAAGACGAAATGCCCTATTGAGCTCGAAGGACATAAGAAATCTTCATATGAAATATTTTTGAACGAATTTGCATCTATTTGAAGCAAATAAAAAGACATCCAAAAAACTATCGTTTGGTTTGAAAAAAAAGTTATGCTAGGATTAGTTATGTTAGGATAAGTTATACGCATGACATTAGTAGTCATGAGAGTAGTTATACTGTTATTATTTTTTTGTGGTTGTTTGGTTGTTGGTACTAAAAATAATATGTATTGCATTCTTTCGAAGAATAGATAGTTTATTTACAAAAATACCCTTAACCTTATTTAATTTAATTATTTTTCTTCATATTAAACCATACAAAAGAAATTGAAATTATTTCTTTTTTAACTTTAGTAGTTTCTTTTTCCTAAAAATACATGTTAAAAAATTTATTTTGATATTAATTAAAAGTGTATGAAGTTTTAATATTTTATTTTAAATTATTTATTCTGTCCTAAATTCTATAAAATGTTGATAATTTCACTTTTTGTTAAAAACATTCATCATCAAAAAATGTGAAAAAGAATTACTCTCATTTTTCATTATTTAGTATCATTAATCTTTGGAGAGTTAAATTATATTTTTAAAAAAATTAAATTTCAAACAGTTTTAGCTATATATGTATATATATATATATATATAAATTATTTAATAATTAATCATGTACTAAGGTAGAAAGGGAATGTCAAAATACTTTAATTACTCGTTCATAATAAATTTGTTAGGAAAAATGAAAATTTGAAGTAAGATTAATAAATATTTCTACAACCCTTGGATTAATTTTGAATTTCATTGTATAAATAATTTTTATGGTGTCACTATCATTTTCCCATAACTCATCACTTTTGTTGCATTTAATAAACTCATACAATTGTTCAAATTAATTAAAATGAATAAAAATTTGTAGAGTAATTAAAATTTAAATTAGGGATAAAATTGACAAAAAAAATTTGATGTGAGGACTATCAAAATTTTACATTTCTCTCATATATAGTAGTAAAGTAACGGAATATATATATATATATATATATATATATATATATATATATATATATATGAAAAGTGATAAATTGGAGGTTTATTTTGTCATTTATGGCTTTATCCCAAGTTAAATAATGTTGGGATTATTTATAAGGCAAAATTCAAAAATGGCATATTTAAGGCCCTAATTATTAGTTTTATAGAAATAGTTTCGTAATTACATTTTGTAGCAACGTGTATGTTGTATTTTTAAAAAATGTTGCTATAAAAATACATGTACAACTAATTTTACTTTCCTTAAATAACTGAAATTGGTTGAGATAAATATGGTATAATTACCAGTTAATTAAATTTGTAGATTCATTTTTCATTAAAACAACTTCAATCACGTAATTTTTGTTATAGCTTAACAACAGTAAACAAATTTCAAATTTCAGTTTTCTCCATTAACAAGTTCATCTGAAAAAAATTAGCAAAATCAAAATCTGTTGTTCGTTTTTCTGAGCAATTTCTTCTAATTTGACAGTATCTTCTTTGAAATCAACAACAATTTCAAAATGAAGCATTAATTTATTTGAATCAAATTCAATTGTAGATTCTTCAGTTCAATTTGTTCGAATTCAACTATCAGTTGCAAATTCAACCATTACTGTTGTTTAAGGTACGTAATCATTAATGTTTTTTTGGTTCAATTTGTTGTTTCTACCATTACTGATGCTCCTATCTAGTTTTTTGTTGTAGCCGTTAAAATTTTTATGAAAATTTTATAAACGAAATTCGAGTTATAAGTAATGCAGGAGTAAATTCAACATACATAACAAAAACCTTCGGAATTCAACTATTTGTTGGAAAATTTCAGTTTAGAAGTTGTTTCAGGTATTAAAATTTCAGTATTCAACTATTTATTTGAGGATCATTTGTTGTTATTTTGATCGGTTTAACCGATTATTTTCGATTATTGTATAATCGATTATGAACATAATTTAAACAAATTTCAATTTCAATTTTATTAAATTATTTTCTGAAACCCTAGATGAATAAATGATCGAATTCAGCTGTTGAATGTGATGAAATTCTATTGACACATATCAAAATATAAATTAGGTATGCTCCAGATGTATTTTTGTTATGTTTAATGTTAACACTGCATATGTATTTTTGATATGCTTAATGTTAACATTGCATATGTATTTTTGTTTTGCTTGTCGGAATTTGAGAGTATAACTGTATATATGAAAATATATTTTATATATGTTTTACTTCCGTTCGATTCAGTAGTTTCTATATTTGGTTGAAAACTTTAGCTATGTTTGTATTTTACTTTAAACAAATTTTATTTAAATGTATATTTTGAATGGAGATGTTGGCTGTGTAACTTTGATTACCCTTAAAGCTGAAAAGTGTGTGTTTTAACAAATTACATTTTGACATATATGTATATTTGTTTATTTTTGGTTAAATCAAGTAGAAATGAGAAGCATATCAGTCCTTGTGAAGCACTCTGGTCGATGGACATATGAAAAAAACTTCGAAGAATATGTCACTGATGTTATACTGTTGAGCACATCAACAACATTTGTTGAGCTACACAATATTTTGACATCTCACTTAAGTGTGGATTTAACCAGCAAACGTATTCTAGTGGAATATCAAATCACTGCTAATGTAGAGCAGATAGAAATACATAATGATATGGGTTTAAAGGTGTTTATTTTTTAGAAAAAACAGATACAAGACATGAATTGTATTCCTTTATATGTAAGCATTTTGGAGAAAGTTATAGGGAGCAACGTGGCAAGTTCATCTATATATGTTGCTGAAAGAATAATCAACTGTGACAACTTACAAATAGTGATAAATGTAACAAATGAAAGAGCTTTGGTGGTTTCTGAAGATACACAAGCATTAATTGTATTTGAAATGGATACTGTTGAGGTGATTATCTCAAACCCACATCACAATCATGTTGAGAAAGACCAGGTTTACTTGACAATTTTTTTTAAAGTCAGACATGAAGGACTATTCAATTAGGGGGAAGTTTCAAACGCAGAGTAAAAAGTCAAGTAAGAAAATGTACGTACATTCTATATCACTCTGTTCTTGTTTAATATTAGTTTGGATATGCATTTTGAATGTATTAAATTATATTGGATGCAGTTATACATAGTTTGGATATACCTCATTATAATCAATTCCCTCTAAGCATAGCCTTTAGCCACCAATCTTGCCTTGTAGCGAATATCTTCTTTGTCAGGAAATACTTCTTTCTTTGCAAATACCCATTTGCACCCAACTGCCTTTTTGTCTTTCGGTAGTTGTGTCAGTTTTCATGTCTCGTTCTTCTTAAGCGATTAGACTTTCTCTTCCATTGCACCTGCCCAATTGCCACTTTCTATGCTTCGAATGGCCTCTGCGTAGGTGGATGAAACATCTTCATCAGTAACTGAAAGTGCATAAGCTACCATGTCAGTGAAACGAGCAGGCTTCTGAATTTTTCGTCTCTATCTTCTAACTGCAATTGGTTATGATTGCTGTAGAGGTTCTTGGGTTAGAACCTCTTCCTCATCTGACTCTTCTTTTTTTATAGTAGAGTCAGTGGTGGTGCTTCGTGCTGGGGTCACCACTGTTTGCTCAAACTCCACCTGCTTTGGATTAAACTCCTCCTTCTTCATAGTACAATCAGCTTTCTCTGCATTTACCTTGTTCAACATGGCAGATTCATCAAAGGTAATATCTCTGCTAATAATCGTCTTTTTTGCCTCAAGACATCACAAACGGTATCCCTTCACTACAGCATTGAAGCCCATGAAAAGAGCCTTCTTTTCTCATGGATCCAACTTTGATTCAATCACATGATAATATGCAATAGAACAAAAAATATACAAAGTATCATAATCAGTTACAGGTTTTCCAGACCATACTTCTAATGGAGTTTTGCCACCTATAGCAGATGATGGCAAACGATTGATGAGATATTGAGCGTACGTCACAGCCTCAACCCAAAATTTTCTGCCTAACCCAACATTAGACAACATACAACAAACTTTCTCCACAAGTGTCTTGTTCATACGCTCTGACACCCCATTCTGTTGCGGTGTTTTTCTAATAGTGAAGTGTCGGTCTATGCCACAGTCTTGGCATACATTCAAGAATAGATCATTCTTGTATTCTCCTCCGTTGTCTGTTCGGAGAACCTTGATCTTTCTCCCTGTCTGGTTTTCAACTTGAGCTTTCCACTTAAGGAAAATTTCAAGCACTTTATCCTTATTCTTTATAGTAAACACCCAAACTCTCCTGGAAAAATCATCAACAAAGGTGACAAAATAATGCCTACCTCCAATGGACGGAGGTTTGGCAGGTCCCCACACATCTGAGTGCATATAATCTAAAATACCCTTGGTATTATGAATTGTAGTGCCAAACTTCACTCTTCATTGCTTTCCCAGAACACAATGTTCACAAATTCAAGTTTGCAAGTCTTTGTACCTTTCAACAATCCTTCTTGGAAAGAATTTGCAAGGACTTTTCAGCAGCATGTCCCAACCGCATATGCCACAGCTTCGTTGCCTCAACATCCTTCTTGGTGCTAGAAGTTACTTCTGTTACTGTTCCTAACACTGTACTACCTTGGTAGTAGTACAATTGTTCTTCCTCACGGCTTTCAAAATCACCAATGCTCCTGAAGTTGCTTTAAGAACTCCATCTCATATCGTTACAACTAGGCCTTTAGATTTAAGAGCCCCCACTGAGATAAGGTTCTTATTCAGCTTTGGCACGTACCATATATCCCTCAAAATTTTGGTGGATCCATTATGATTCCGTAGCTTGATCTAACCTATCCCAGTTGTTTTACATGGATTATCATTACCTATGTAAACAACTCCACCATTGAGTTTCTGAAATTCAAAGAACTATTCCCGAACGGGACACATATGATAGGTACATGTTGAATCCAATAGCCACTCATCTGGATGAGATGATGTTAAAGGCATAACAACTAAGGAAAAATCTGATTCTGCATCACTTTTGCATTCTGCAACATTTGCATCTTGCGGATCTTGCAGAATCTTCTCTTTCTTTTTCAACTTCGGACACTCTTTCTTCTAGTGCCTTTTCTCATGACAGAAAGCACACTCATCTTTGGCAATGGCTCGGCCCTTTAATTTGGACCTTCCTCTTCTTCCCTTAGTTTGTCTTTGCTGATGACCCCTTGCCACCAATGCTTTTTCAGACGTGGTTGATTTGGTTTTCATCTTATCTTGCTTTCTCAATTCATGACTATATAAAGCAGAAAAAACTGCATCTAACGACACATTCTCCTTCCCATGAAGTAACGTAGTAACCAAATGTTCAAATTCATCGGGAAGAGATGATAACAACATCAAAGCCAAATTCTTATCCTCAAATTTCATATCTAAATTCAACAGGTCTACTGCTAATTGATTAAACATAGTGACGTGTCCATTCATAGTAGTACCTTGTTGATAATCAAATAAAAATAATCTTTTCTTCATAAGGAGTTTGTTCTGACCACTCTTTTCCAGAAACTTGTCCTCCAACGCCTTCCATAATTTGTGTGCAGAAGTCTCATTTTTGAAAGCATACTTCTGCTTTATGGACAGGCATGATCGAATTGCTCCACACACCAACCGATTTATGATGTTCCAATCTCTTTCTTCTACCTCTTCTAGTTTCTTTTCCTCAATAGCAATATCAAGACCCTGCTGGAAAAGAGAATCCAAAACCTTTCCTTGCCACATCCCGAAATGGCTAGTACCATAAAATATTTTCACCGCCAACTTTAGACGAGACAGCGGGAAACTCGACCATGATGATGAGGAGCCCAATTCCCCCGGCGTAGTAAGATCCTTCATTTTTTGATCTTTATTTGCCATTATAGACTCATTAAAAAATATTCAATATTACAACAACTGCAAACAACCCAGGAGGACCAAAATAATTCTTTTCTGATGTGGAAGATCAAGCAGAGTTGCAACCACAGAGCATACTCAGACAGAACCTTATCCTAACCAATAGGACCAAAATAATTCTTTTCTGATATGGAAGATCAAGCAGAGTTGCAACCACAGAACATACTCAGACAGAACCTTAGCGTATGATACAAGACTAACAAGGAAGGCACAAAAAATACTCCAAATCAGTCCATAAATCTTAAGGATTCGAGGACCAAGATGGAGACCACTCTTGGATTCACTACCAACAATAAAATTAAAAGATATAGTGGTGTATTTGACACCAAATCAGCAGTCCAAACTAAGATTAACCACAATATATGATGAACAAGAAGACACAAGATTCAAATTTAACAATAACAACAAGAACACAAGATTACAAAACAACAATAAACAAGATTATATGAAGGTAAAAGGATAGATAGATAGACCACGTGAAGGTATAATCTTAAGAACCCAAGAATGGACAATCTTAGACCCTTAACACTACACACAACAATAAGCCTGTCTCTTACAAAGATACAAGTTTGGATTTCGCCTCCTAAGCATCAATGTTTCCAAGCAAACACAATCACTAGTGATTCCATACTAGATCTTGCCTAGTTTCGATTGGTGTCTTTTCCAAGCCCTAACTGTGGTGTTCCAATTCTTACAAGACTTACAATAATATCCCAAAAACCTCATAATGGAAGCCCTAGCATGTTACTTATATAGTTATTACAAAATGAAAGCTAAAAATAACCAAAAGGCCCTTAAGTGATGGGCTCCCATCAAGTGTAGTGTTTGGACTATTTTAGGTGCATAATTAGGTCATCTTTGGCTCTTTAATTGAACACACCAAGTCTCAGATCTAACACGCACTCTCATAAATCCATGTCTGGGATTATTTTTGTATCATCCTCTCTATCTTGAGAGGAATTTTCCCACAAATTCACGGCACAAAATAGCCCACAAAAATATGAAACGGCACAAAACAGTCTGTAAAATAGAAGGAACCCGAGAGCTCAATACAACAAGTCTCGGTCAACAACTTCATTTTGCACCTCGGCTTCCTCTCCATCTTAAGACTTGCCTTCAATCTCACCCGAATCAATTTTCCTTCCATGATAGAAGCATCATTGTAGACTCCATGTACCTCACGTTCCTTTCTACTATGTTCCTCTTCTTGGATGTGTCGATTTTTGGAAAGGGAATTTTTGGTTGAGAGGCTCGATTTGGTAACGTGGAGCTTCGGTTGTGGAGCTTGGATGGGAGGAAATTAGCTTCTAAGTCCTCCTTGTTGGACTTGATCAATTTGCGGGGGAAGTATTCTATCTTTTTCTCGGTTTAGAGGGGTATTTGAAGCTTGGCTTGTGGCATTATGTGGTGGTATTAGAGGATTGGTCATTGGAAGTAATGTTTTGGGAGTAAAAGCACGAGAGTTCCTTCGACTCTCCATTAGGTCCAACCTCTCACTCATAGTTACCATATTCGAGTCAATTTTTTCAAGATCCGCATTTGCCCTAGCAAGGTCTCGGGACAAAGCATCAAGGAGGGCCAAAATGGTTTCCATTATGGCCAAGAAGTTACCTACAAAACAACAAATAAGTTAGTTGTACAAGAATGGTCCTCACACTCCCTCTCTATTGTTTTGTCTCTCAGATTATTTTTCCTCACTTTGATCTCACAAGTGTCATAACCTTGCTTGTACTCCCTGAGGCAGTGAGAGGTGGACCAAGTATTACAACGACTTAAAATAATAAGACACACAAAGGAACGTATACACGAAGGACGGTTTCAAAACTAACTTACAATCTAAAACTAGCTTGTAAGTTAGTAATGAAATTAGCAAAGGAAACCAAAAAAACAACACAATGAAACTAGAAGATCAAATTTTGAGATTAAAATTTTCATATGAATAGTAACTTGGGTGACATGGCAGCATACCATTGGTCACGGCCCCACAATTAGTCACTAGTTGAAGTTTACAAACTTTAGTTACTATGTAATGGAAACAATTAGTTTTGGATGGAAAATATATGTCTTAAATCTCCTTTAAGTCTAATGCTCAAAAGACAAGACTTGACTTTGTACAATTCCCACAAAACAAGGTCCCTAAATAAGGAAAGTGGTTGAAAAGTAGATGTCAAGAAAGTGATGGCTCAAGTCTTCTCACAAACAACTTTACAACTAGTAGGTTCACCTTTTTGAATCTATGTTACACTTTTGGTTGTCTTAAGTTGTGAGATGAGATGAAGAAAAAGATGAACACCACAACAACCTTCAAGAACACATCAACAACAAAACAACAATGTCCACTCCATGGCAAACATCAACACACATCACAACCAATTTTAGTGTCAACACACAACCAAAGTTCTTTTTGATGTTGTATTTCGATTTTAGCAAGGGTGAAGGTTGTAATGAATGTCAAGAACTCTACAACAACTTTATCAAGAGCAACAACAACACCAACAACTTCCAACCAAGACTATAACAACAAGTTCGCACGGCCAAGAACAACAACCTCAACACACGGCCATGGTCTTGTTCACAATAACAATATCAATTTTTTTAAAGCTCACATCTAGATCGACTCAAAGTGTTAATGGACAAGAATACTCACACTTGAAACAACAACACAAGCAAAATAAATCCTAGACTTAGACGCACAATATTCGGCCAAGATACAACAATAAGTTCAACTTCTCGGCCAAGATCTCAAGCTCAAGAACACATTTTTTTTTATTTTCTTAGAAAGAAAGCCCAAGATTGGTATTGTAAGAACAAAACCAAAGATGACTTTGACACCAAATGATATGGAACAAACAAGGGAACACGGAATCACACCCCAAAACAGTCCACAAATTACAATAAATCATGGACCAAATGGAGACCTCTCTCGGATTCACTATTTAGAACAAGAAAGAAGAGGATACAAGGTGTTAATACACCAAAACAACCATCCAATAACAATTTTAGCAACACAAGATGAAGCTCCACAATATTACAATATCAATAAAAACAAACGGGTTACATTAACAACACAAGAAGCCGAAACTAAAACAAGATACAAGATAGGTAGTTAGACAAGTGTTGTGTGAAGTTTTAAAGGTCCAAGAGTGGAATATGATCTTGCATTGTTAAGACTACATAAACACTTGTCTAACTACCTATCTTGTATCTTGTTTTAGTTTTGGCTTCTTGTGTTGTTAATTAACCCGTTTGTTTTTGTTGCTATTGTAATATTGTGGAGCTTCATCTTGTGTTGCTAAACTTTTTTTTGGATGGCTATTTTGGTGCATTAACACCTTGTATCCTCTTCTTTCTTATTCTAGATAGTGAATCTGAGAGAGGTCTCCATTTGGTCCAAGATTTGTTGTGATTTGTGGACTGTTTTGGGGTGTGATTTCGTATTTCCTTGTTTGTTCCGTATCATTCCAAATGATACAAGACTAATAAAGAAGGAACGAAAAATACTCCAAATCAATCCACAAATCTTAAAGATTCGAGGACCAAGATGGAGACCACTCTTGGATTCACTACCAACAATAAGATTACAAGATATAGTGGTGTATTTGACACCAAATCAGCAGTCCAAACTAAGATTAGCCACAATATATGATGAACAAGAAGACACAAGATTCGAATTTAACAATAACAACAAGAACACAATATTACGACACAACAATAAACAAGATTACATGAAGGTAAAATGATAGATAAATAGACCACATAAAGGTATAATCTTAAGAACCCAAGAATGGACAATCTTAGACCCTTAACACTACACACAACAATAAACCTATCTCTTACAAAGATACAAATTCGGATTTCGCCTCCCAAGCATCAATGTTTCCAAGCAAACACAATCACTAGTGATTCCACACTAGATCTTGCCCTAGTTTCGGTTGGTGGCTTTTTCAAGCCCTAACTATGGTGTTTCAATTCTTACAAGACTTACAATAATATCCCAAAAACCTCCTAATGGAAACCCTAGCATGTTACTTATATAGTTATTACAAAATAAAAGCTACAAATGACCAAAAGGCCCTTAAGTGATAGGCTCCCATCAAGTGTAGTCCAAGTGTAGTGTTTGGACTATTTTAGGTGCATAATTAGGTCCTCTTTGGCTCTTCAATTGAACACACCAAGTCTCAGATCCAACACACACTCTCATAAATCCGTGTCCGGGATTATTCTTGTATCAGAGTAGGATAAACCTTGGGTTCAAAAGGACCAAAGGAATTCTTTTTTGATGTGTAAGATCAGACAAAAGCATACTCAGATAGAACCTTGACTCTAATATTATTAGTTGGGAAAATCGGGTAATTTTTCCACTACAACAAAACAACAAACCAAAAATTACCCGACAAATAATATTGAATACTAAAAAGCGACAAATAATATTGAATACTAAAAAGAAAGACACCAGAAATTTGATAACAAGCAGCCAACATTTTCTTATTAATTGTAGGAGAAGAGAACAATTTGGGATGATTCAAATGGGAGGAGGAAGAGTTTTTTTATAGCTCTAAACCTCCTCCCCAAATGGTAAAATACCGATGTGGGATAAAATGAGCCAACAAACAACAAAAAATAGAATGAATATAAATTAGAATGAATATAAATAAAGGGCATACACGGGAAGAGGTTGGCACTATGGGCAAATCAAGCGATTAGAAGAGCAAATAAGCATGAATATTTTTCTACTATAAACTTCTGCTGTTGAGCTGCTGATATTGAAAATAAAACTAAGATGGTAAAGAGTATGAGACACTTTTCTCATTTTAGATCCCTCAGTTCTCCTCAATGATGACCATTCTTTCACAATTTTTATGCTGCATCTTTCGTATCATCTCCTCTACAGATGTGAAAAGCATGGTCTCTGCTGGCTTGGCTACAATAGCATCTTGCAAATTTGATCTTGAAAGTGCAGTTTATGGGAGAAAACCAATGAAAATTTTATGCATTGGGCATGGTGGAGGAAGCATTCCATTGTTTTTGGCAAGTAAAATCCAAGGTTCGGTCTCAATGATGTTTGTCCTACCTGTTCTCCCTTTTAAGTCTGAATTTGAGCATTCTTTTGGTTGGTGATGTGTCATTTGTATAATGTCTGAATGGGAAAGCATTGTACAAACCCTTCTTATTGGTGGATATAATATTAAACACACATTTTTGTTTTCCTCTCGACATAAAATCTCATCTTGAAAGAAAGTATTGGGGCATATAATTTGACATGAACGTTATGCAGCCAGAGATGATACAGGAAACTCACGATTTTATGTTTCTTGTATTGTAGTTGGTACTCTGAGCTGACTCTAATATAATACTGACTGAATTTTTTCAAATTATAAAGGAATTTGTTTGCATAGAAGATGTACAGGATGCAAATTGAAGAATAAATGATAGAATAGTGTCTTTTAACCTGACTAGTGGTTGTGGTTTGTTTCTGAAGGCTTTGTTTGGATTATATGGAGGACATCATGAAGGATTTGGTCTCTGTGTCATACAGAAAATTCTTTGCAGTAGTTTTGGTTTGGTTCTTGGAAACAGCCGCTGGTAGAAATGTGAGGTCAGACTGCGTACAATACGCCCATGTGGTGGGCCCTTCTCCGAACCCTGTGCATAGCGGAACCTTTTAGTGCACCGGGCTGCCCTTTAGTTTTTGTTTGGTTCACATGGATGGGGGTAAATGATGGAGGACAAACTGTTTGTTCCTAATAGTAGAACCCTGTTATCCAAACATTTAAAAGTCCATAGTGGTCTTCGGACTTTTCAAAATATGCTTGTATAGTGGACCCCTTGGAAAGCTTGTATTAGCCTAGAATAAATATAAATATCAGATTACCTAGAAGAGAAACAATGATGTTCTCTGCTTTTAAATCCCATTCTCATGTTTACTTCGTTGGATTCAGTTTTTGTTGATAGTTATTTGAACTTGTTCTCTGCTTTTAAATCCTATTCTCATGTTTACTTCGTAGGTAGATTCTTGTTGTTTTGGCGTACTAATATTCGCCCAGCTATCTATTTGGAAATAACTGCTGCAATGTATCAGGTGCTGAAGTACACATAGCTGACTGAAATCGACCTTGTGGTTATCTCAGCCTCAGTCCAAGCAATGGGGTTCCCATCGTACTCAATTATGACCCCATCTGGTAGTCATGCATACCCAATTCCTGATCCTATTGAAGAAGTTCTATGGAAAGGCATTCATGAGAGGATTCAATTACACGAATCAGATGCTGAGAAATTCCTCCTAGAGAACAAGAATCTTTACGATCTTGTTTTCATCGATGCATATGATGGGGAAGACATCTTTCCTCACGCGTTATGGGATACAGAGTCTCCATTCCTCAATGCTCTCGCGGACCAACTTCACCACGAGCATGGAACCATTGTCGTAAACCTTCACTCAGATGTAGACTTCAGGGATGCTGATTTCAATCCGCTTGGTGCCCACCTCTTGCCAATGGGGAAGTATATTTCGAAAGTGTGCAGATCATATAACGAAGTTTTGTTAGGGAGTAAGAGTTCCTATAATGGTCTGGCTTATGTAGTTTCTGTGCCATGGGTATGTAATACATCACTAGTTGTGTGTAGAGGTTTAGGGAAATCTAATAGGGATATGGTTATGAAGACTATCATGTCTAGAGCCCTAGTTGTTGAGAATATTCTTGACTTGCCATTTTCTTGTTTGCAATATCTGAAACGAGGTTTTACTTTGGTGAACTAATATGAATTGAAGTGTTTTGCCTTCTCTTCAAAGATGTCAATATTAACTCATTGTATTAAGAATGGAGCTTGTTGCACCCTAGGGTGTGGCCTAAAGGTCAATGACGTGGGTTGAGCACCATGTAGTCTCAGGTTCAATTCTAGCAGAGAGGTGATTGCTTCCTATCTGTTCTAGGCTTGGTAGAAAGAGTTACTTGATACCTCAAGGTGGCCAAAGTTGAACAATTAAGGGAAAAAGAGAACTTGGGTGATCCTTTTCAATATGCCTAAGCTATGATAAAGTTATACTATTCATATAATAGTAGTAGATAGCAAATGATGGATGAATTGATTGAGGTGCAGGTAAATTGGTCCGAATACAACTGGGGTAAAAGAGAAGAAGAAAAAAATGGAGCCTGTGACATAGGAAACCTTCTCAATGATCACGAAAATTACTAAACTAATTTTTGTCTGGATGGTTATTGCTTATGATTTAATAATGTGTGGTATTATATTATATAGTGTTGAATTGTATTGTATTATTTTGATAAATATAATATTTGAAAGGACAAACCTATAAGAAAAGAGGGTATATGTACGGGGTAGAGCTAATGTAAAGGATAAAAATAGGATTATTCGATAACAAACAAAGACGTAATGACACGATCACATCAAATCATTTGTTACATAAAATAGGATTTTCATCCTTACATAACTTGATTTAATGATTCAGTACAATTTAAGTACCAATTAAAATAAAGAGTGTATTTAAAGTTTAAACATAGACGTTTTTGTTGGATGCTATTTGTTTTATATATTTGTGGCCTTTTTGGCCACTTTAACTTTTAAAAATGTAGCATTTAAACTAATATTACAATAGAATATAATTATAGGCAGCACCCAAGGGCTGTGATTAAGTTGTCAATGAAGTGGTTTAAGAATCATGAAGTTGTGGGTTCAAATTCCAACAGTGACAAAAAAATACTAGGTGGTGTCTTCCCTTGAATAAGTCGAGTGCGCAAAAGCTGATTTAGACATCACTATAAAAGGAAAAAGGTAACAATCATCCAAATAAGCTGTTACAATCATACAATTATTTGAACCCATAGATAGCATAGCTAGTTTATAATTGTGGACCTCAAATGATACATCCTATTCCTACCACAATTGCCACACAACACTTGGACAATGACATTATCATAAACAGATGAATGAGAAGTATGTTCAAATAGAGTAATGTGCATGTCTAAATTGGACTAGGATTCTGTGAACAGAAAGCAAGAAGCTGAGGATCACACTCAAAAATAGTCATAAGATGTTCTTCAAGACTTACCCAAGCTTCAATCCCATCTGATGTTTTTGTATACATCAAAGCAATATAAAAAAAAGGCATCCGGTGCATTAAAACTCCCGCTATGCTCAGTGTCCAGGAGCCATGACCAAAGTATTGTACTTTGTAACAATTGGAAGACCTGTGTCAAAACTACTTGTTCTTGACCAAACGGGCCTTCCCCATCCAAAATCTACTACATATAATCCACCATTACAAAAAACTAGTACGACCAAAGTAATATAAAGAGCATTCAGTGTTCCATATAATGTTCCCCATGGAACATGGAGACAATTGTGGTGCATGTGTCGAGGTCTCAAGTTCATCGAAAAGGTGAAAATTGAAGGTTTTCGAAATCCTGATACAGTATTGGAAGCAGCCATCGCGGTTTTCCATATGAGCCCCATCACCACCATAACACGAGTGGAATGTTGCACCTTGGCCTTCAACGCGACTAGGGCAGAGGCATCAAATACAAATCTCCTTGTCACACACTTAGGTTGTGCACCAAAAAGAGTAGGCCACATTGTCAAAGCTTCTCTCTTTTGGCAAATTAGGACTAGGGATGAACATTGATGGTGAAGTAGTGAAATCAGGATCAATATTTTTTCTTGAAGATGATTCACATGCCCAAGATTTCAAGAAAGTCATGATAGAATGGCCATCAATTTTCTTGTGAGAAGAGTATATTCCAATGGCAATGCCACCACATTCAAAGAAATTTACTTGAATCATCACCACAAAGTCCATTTTTGCTAACTCTTTAGAACAACAACAACAACACCATACCTAGTGTAATCCCACAAAGTGGGATTTGAGGAGGGTAAAGTATACGCAGTTCATACCACTACCTCAAATCAAATGAAGAGAGAGTTTGTTTTCGATAGACTCCTGGCTCAGGAAGATCCAACTCTTAGAACATGGATGAAAAGGAAGCAAATTGTGTATCAACCTATTATTTGGCTTAGGGCTAAGGAACTTTCAACGTTCACAATGTATTTGAGTTTCAACATAATGTACTCCATCATGATTGCAATCAATTTGCATATCATCTTTCACTTTCTCAGCAAGTGGATAGAAGTTAACTAAGGTTTTTGATAAGGATTTCTTTAGAAGGAAACTTACATCAATTACATGGTCATTGTTCTTAAGTTTTGCAATGTTGTGGTTTGCTAGAATAGAACAAAAGGAACATAAGCATGTTCAACAAGTTGATCCAAAAGGGAAACTTTGTGTGTTTTCAAGTGATGGGATGTTGGTTGCGCTGGTGGTACCAGAGCAAATAGAGATTCTGAGTTCGAATTTCATCGTCGCCCATTATCCTAAGCCAACAAACGCGAGGGGACACATTAAAGAAAAACCTTTTAGATGAAATGGTCGTACAATCCAACAACATCTAGTGGTCAACAACACATGAAGAATTTAACATGGAAAAAATTGACATTCTTCATAAATATTGATCATGATTACATACTCAGTTGACGTGTAATCTTTAGTATTTCATATATTGATACATAGCATAAGAATGAAATATCAATTAATCAAAATACCTCTTGGTTTGTTATTAACCCTCTTAAGTACCTTCGAATATTGTTTCTTGAACAACTTTGATACAATAACTTCAGAGTACATCATAGGCTATATTGCCTATATATAACACTTAAAATATAAATTAAATAAGCAGACACGTATTCAGTGACGGGGCCAAGAATTTAATAAAAATTGTGCAAATTTTCTTCTCAATTATATTAAGGGTATGCAAAATTTAATCTCTACACAGGCACATAAATTTTTCATCGAAAGGTGTAAACCTAACTACTCTTCACCTGAGATGGTTCCACTCATGTGACAAATTTAATACGCATGTAAGACAACTTATATATAGATAAAATTTTGAATTCATGAGTTATGAATTTTAGAATAATTACGTTGTCAAATTAATTCAATGATGCACATGAGTCCATAAAAAGGGTATAAAAGATCAATGATAGTACATTACTTTTTAATTAAGTCAACTGAAGTGCAATTTACTGAATTAATTACGTGTTTACTTGTCGACAATTGGTCACCTGCAAAATTGTTTTTTCAAGTTTTGCAGAATGAGTAATTATCAAGAATACATCTATAGTTAACTTAAAATTACTCATTCTGTAAATTTTGAAAATAGTTTTACAAAGTGTAACTAATTATAAAGTGCATGTGACAAAACGTATCGTTGAAGTTATTATACATGGACATTTAACACAAAAAATTTAGATAAAACTGATTTAGCTATCTAAAAAATAAGAAGAAAAAAATTATTTTATTTTTTGAACAACAAATTAAAGAATGACACGTGGGCCAAAAAATCAAGGAATAACTAGCTTTTGGGTAGCTAATTAAGTTTTAGTCAGTATTTTAAAATTATTTGGTACTTATTAAAGCGGAAAATAATTTATTTTTGATGAGGAATATCCCTAATTTAAATACGAAAAAATTTCAGGAAACTTTTACTGGAGTTTGTACATTTATCAGTTTCAATTTCATTAATCATTTACATGGAGTTTTAAATTCATCCGTTTCGATTTTTTGTCTTAATTTTTTTTAGGTTGTTTCAAAAGAAAAATCTCTTTTTGTCTTTTATCAACTCTTTAATTTTAGTTTTTAACATGGCATGTTTAATGCTACAAGAGTAAAGGACATATTTGATATATATCTTACATATCTTTAATTAAGACCACAAAATTCAAATATTCTCTACTTTCTTAAATTTTATTTAACGTCAAAACTAGACAATCAAATTAAATCATAATTCAACAGTGATTATCATTATTCATATGGTAAACGAGGTTGCAAAACAAAAGCTGGTGAATTCAAAAATAGAACTTCATTAACAACACAAATCCTTGTTACATTTTATTAATCAAATTTATTCTCTAATTTGCTATTGCTAAACAAGTAGCATAACAGTACATGCCTTTCTAACTAGGTGCAATGCTTTGTTGAGCATCCATTCCAGCAGCTGCTCATTAGCTCCTTATCTAGTAAGAAAAAATTATAAATTTGTCATAAGTTTGATTTATGGAGACAAATATAGATAAGAATAACAAATTAGCATAAAAAACAAATAAAGAGATCAAAGTTTAACAAGAATTTGGTGAGTTGGGTTGTGACCTCCTTTTCCGCTCATATTATTCCAACTCCTTTTAACACAAGTAACTTTTAGGCGATTTAATAATCTACTGATTTATCAACTTTGTCCATTTTGATCCACTCAATTCATTTCAACTGGCTCACCTGACACCTCTAGACTTGGGCTTATGTAAAGAACTATTGAATATAAAAAGGTAATGATAAAAAGTATATATACCTTATTTGAATTTGAAGCAACGTTTGATTGAACAAGCTTACGATTGATGAACGCTTTAGAAGAAGGAGGAGGAGGACAATTCTGATCAATGCAATGTGATGCACAAGCAGGATCAAAGTCACATGCAAAAGCACATTTTTCTGCACAAGATATATCATTTGTATCACTAGCATTACCATTTGCTACAAAAATCACAAAAAAGAAAAATGACAATGTTAAAACTTTTGTGAAATCCATAATTTGTAATATATGTAATATTTTTTTATATTTTTGTATGTATGTGGGTGATTGATAGACATTAAATTAACCCTATTTATAGCCAAAGATTTTGATTGAATGTAAGACAAATTATTGGAAGGCAATCTGATAATGAGATTAAATTATACTCAAGTAAATAAATATAATTCACTTTGGTCTTTGCCTATAATTTTTTGGTAATGATTACTGACCATAAGATAATTAAATAGACATAGTCCATTTTGGCTTTAAATTTTTGGTAATGATACTGACCATAAGAGAAGTAAGTAAATATAGTTCACTTTGGCTATAAATTTTTGGTAATGATTACTGAACATAAAATTATAATCATTAATCAATTTTCTTAATAGATAACTTTTGAAAAAGCTTCATTTTGGTCATAATATTTTTTTAATTTCAAATATATCTCTTGATTGCAAATTGATTATTCATTTCTCAATTCTATTTCTTAATTAGCCCGTCAAGAATTTTTGATTTGGTTTATAAAAATTAAATCATCAATATTACTGTTATCTAATATTGAATAAAATAATGCTTTTGTTAGATAATATTATTCATTATATGATAAAATTTGTAGTGATCATATAAGAAATAATATTACATAAATAATTTGTGCTATAATTTTTTAGAAACATACAGCTATAATTTTCTTATTTGATTACATTTGAGGTAAGTATTTTAATTCTTTAGTAACACAAAACTATAATTACATTTATTTGGTAATATTCAAACTGTAAATATTCTATATTTTTTCCAATAGTGTCAAGTGGTTTGTTCTTAATATGTGAAAAATTTTATTTTGTTTGACACATTTTTATGTGACTAGGGGTTTGCATGGTATATACCGAATTATTATACCGAATCAAAATTTTTGATACCGTAATTTTTGATATTATGGTATTTGGTATGGTATATGATATATATTTAAAATTTTTTTGGTATATGATATGGTATACGACATTTACAAATGACATACCGACATACCGAATACCATACCGAAGTATATATAGTTACATAAGTAACTTTTATATATATATATATACATATATATATATATATATATATACAAAAAATATATATTTAGTATTAGTATAAAAATGTTTAGACTTTGAAACTTTCGCTACTCTATCTTGATTAAAATATCTTTTTGGTGTAATTGACTAATAAAAGGAATTGTTTGTACTTCTTTTTCAATATTTCTACATGTTTAATGCATTTTTATGATACAATTAAGACATGCTTTTGAAAAGTCGAAGTGATATTACTCTAATATATGAGTATATATTGTCAAAGTTAAACAAACTATGGTTACCGATTACCACTCCACAAAATACCGAAATCAAACGTCAAAATATCGAACCATACCGAATTAATATGATATGATAATGGTATAATATTTTTAAAAATCAAATACCAAAATTATTGTACCGAAATTTCAAATACCGTACCATACCATACCATGCTCGCCCCTCTATGTGACATACAGAAGTTGTATGAGACTCCATTCATGTATTGCCACATGGATTTATTGATCCCACTTACATAAAAAAAAAAAAAGCTTAGGTCGTTTCTTTCTCGCTATTCCTTTTCAACTTTTCTTTTTTATTCACCTTTTCATTTTTTTTGTTTTCTCATTCGGTGTCCAGTACATGAAATTACATGCCATAGACCTAAATATGAGTGAATTTAAATATTTGACCCTAAATAAGAATGTCTTTGAAAAATAGCCTTCCTTACTTTTTAATATACTAAAAGTACCATTTTGTCCCTCCACACCTCAAATATATTTTTTACTTTTCCATACTCATTTATATTTCAAATTTTATTTTTTATTATTTTCACTTTTTAATTTTTCCTTTACTTTTATTATTCTACTTTTTTTCACTCTTTCTTTTTCCTTTAAATTTATTATTGTGATTTTTATTATTTTCAATTTTTATTTTTCCTTTAACTTTATTTTCATATTTTAATTTATTTGCCTCAATCTTTATTTATTTTTTCTCTTTTCCTTTTTTTTCAACCATTATCTATTTCTTCATTTTTTTCCTTTTTAAAATTTATTTATCTTTAAACTTTATTTAGAATTTTTTAAATTTCTCTTTTTCTTCCCAGAATAGACGTCAATTATTCCTTCTACTTTAACTTTTTTCCTCATTTGTAAAAACCCTTTCTCTTGCTCCTCTTCCCCTTCATCCGATTTCTCTCAAAATTTCAAACTCCATTAACAGAAAAAATGGTTGTTGCTTCTGATGAAGAAATAGAGCGCCTCTCGGTGGATGTTGCTTCCAACTCTTTGGGCCTTTTGCCTTCAAATTTAATTGACATCATTGTTTATGTAAGTTTCTATTAAATTCAGTTCGTCATTTACATATATTTTATCTTTTTTTGGTGTGTTATTTTTGAATTAGGTATTTAAATCTCTTTATGTTGTTTACGTTTAAGTTTTTAACTCATAATACAAAGTTGTATTTTTGGGAGTTATGTTTAGGAATTTATCAGATTGGTGGTTATCTAGTTAAGAAGTTTCAATTTTGTTAGTTGTGTGTTACTAAATGAATTTTGAATAATCCCACATTCTTGATTTCATGGAAAAAGTAAATCTTGATTGAAATTAAAAGTTTTATGTTACTAAAAATCTTAGTAGCTCGGTTGATTGACTATTTGAACTTTGTGCTATTGGAAAATCTCAGTAGCTTAGTTGGTTTACCTGAATTTTGTGCTAGCAGGAAACCTAGTAGCTCAGTTGGTTGGTTGGCGAAATTTTCACCTTGTTGGTGAGGGTTCGATTTTCCATCTTGTAATACCCTATCAACAATTGAACCAAAAATGTTTTGTGCTACTAGATTTGAGATCTTTGATAATTTCTACTAGTACTATGTAATTTCTATTGTGTCAAGTTGGAGGTCTTGTAATAGGCCTTTGCAATGTGGATATCTTTATTTTGCCTCTTAGATGAGGGTTCGATTACTTTTGACGAAATGCTCATTTTTATTTTGATTTCCGAACTTGTTGAATTACACTGGATCTTTTGTTATTGTTGAAATGTAGATTGTTGTTTTGATTTGTTATCCCATCGCAGTTGCTTTCGGTAGTTTAATTTTTAATTAAAGACTTTATGAATTTCTATTAAAGTCAATCATTTGATAGAAAAGACTTAATCGTTTCTACTTATTTAATCCTATGTATAAGTAGTACATGTAATAATATGACATATTTAGTACTCCTGCTAGTTTAATTCATAGAAATCACGACATTAACAACAGGAGTACTATTATTATTCAAATAAGCTCTATTAAATATCATTCTTATTCTAACACACCATATTTGTTAAATATAAAAAATCAAACTGTCAATAAAAGATAGTGTCAACATTACTAGTGCACCCTACTAAACGACCCATGAGTGCATAAATTTTAAGGAAAAATTTGAATGAGGGATCTTAGACAAAGAAAAAGAATAATCTTATAACTCATGAAGTCAGACTCAAGGAATAACCTTTCCCATTTTTCTCAGTTCTCTGCGCTCCCTCTCTCCCTAGGCAAAAAGCACCATCACCAGTACATCAAAAAGGATCTTCAATTTAATCATGTCTGCTTCATCTTCATCTCTATTCAATACCATGTCAATGATAAGGACCTTTTCTTTTCTCCCTTCATCGTTATGCGTGCTAGCTTCTCTGTATCTCTTTAGTATCTTCACACAATCTTCGTCGCTCCAATTATGCTTAACTAGTTGCTAAAAGTCATATTTTTCTCAAAAATCATAATCAGTGACCTATAGCCTCTACTATACAAACTAGAAATACTCAGCGCTGCAAGATTTAATTAAAAAATTACCCTATTTATACAAGATCAAAATCGTATTTTATTTCTATATTGTAGATGTTGAATCGCGTTAGTTTTTTCATGTGTTTACTTTTTCTATTTTGAATACCTTTAGCATAAAGAAAAATAGAACTTTGAAGGACATGTTAAGAATAAAACTTTTGTGCATAACTTAAGCAAAATAGCATCAGCATGGGGAATAGACTGTAATATACCCCTTCCTATTTTTAGTCTGTGGCATGTTTGCAACAACATATGGAAGATCAAGAACAATGCATTTCATATGGAATAGAGGTTGTTGTTGTGCTTTCAAAGTCTTGTTGTTTGCATGACGACCTTCCCATATACATTAGTATTTGATCAAGAACACCATCGTTGTTTGATTTCTGAATAATTGTACTTCTGGAGAGTGCTGCTAATGAGTTCTGAGGACTCTTAAGAGCCTTATAGTAATTCTTCTTCTTAAACACACGGCACACCACCCACCCTTCTTCCTGGTTACTTGATTCCGATGCCTGGATATTAATTAAATAATATAATCATATATATCATCAGTAAACTATACCATAAGGTCGTCTTACTTATATATGCACTGTAGTAAGCAGGTTACTGCCTTAGTTTCACAAATGAAAAAGGTATACCGTACAAAATTTATTTGCACAATCAGGACATTCTTTCTATACACATACATTATTGTAACATGGTATGGGTGCTTACATTACATTATTCGAGAGGTGAACCACCTCTCGAATATAGATATGTGTCAATCTCTCTACAGTGTAAGGAATCTAACTATGAAAAAATAGGCAAATCTGGTGAATTGATCCATAATGATTCAATAGATATCAAAATCATGAGAATTTATTATTTACTATTAAATCATAATTTAATGTTGAGTTTGTAACATAATTTAGTAATCTTTTATTTTGCAATTTTCATGCAGAGAGTGACATCTTCTATCAAGACTCATCTTGATACTTCTTTAGATGGGATTATGAGCCGTATTATTTTATCGCAGCATTTGGACATAATATTCTACTACATGAGGAGGAAGGAAAAATATGAACCTAATATTGTTGTGAAGTTCACTACAACTGATTTTGTATTTAGAAACAAGATTGATGCTCTTTATCACGATTTTGTGGAAAATGGAAAAGATTTTTTTGTCATCCCCGAGAAACATGGGTTGAGGAGTATATCAGAGGCTTCTATTGTGATGCAAAAGTACCATGGAACAAGGTTGACTATGTGTTATTTCCAGTTTATGTTCCTCGAAAACAAATTAAACTTGGACACTGAATTTTGGGAGTTTTTGACTTTACTGATTGGTACATATATATACGACTCCAACCGTATCAGGCGCAGTGATAAAGTTATTCAAAAAGTGATGTTACCTTACCAAACATTGATACCGTATTTTCTGAAAAAGGTTAATTTCTATCTTGAGAAGGGCATTGCCAAATCTGAAAATGACACTTTGCCGATAAAAATGGTTGATGAGCTGCCACAACAAACTGAATGATATCTCATTGCAATCATTTTTTAAATGTACATTTTACTTCTTTTTTTGTTGTTGTTCATATATTCACACAATATATTTCTTTTGTATCACAGTGATTGTGGAGCATTTGTTTGTGCGTTTGCTGAATATGTCATTCATGGTAGAGATATTCATAAAGATATTGACATTGGTCATGTTCGTATGAGGTATGAATCTTTGTTGTGGGATTATGGAAAGAGAAAACTAGAAGCTGGTATAAAAGAAAATACTACAGAAAAAGTTGGTAGATTATTTGGAAAGGAAAATAAGAAGAGGACACACCACGAGTAGTAGTTTAATTTTGTAGTTATTGAAACTCACTGCACATGAGGAATTTTTAGCTATTTTTAGTTTTGTAGTTATTGAAACTCAGTGAACATGAAGGATTTTTAGCTATTTTTATGCGATTATGTAAAGTTTAAACAGTCTTTTCAAATTGAATCGGCTATTTTTGATGCAATAACGTGAAATATACAATGTAGAATTGCTACTAATTCATTTGCTGGTATCTTTGTATATTTATGTTTTATTATCGAAGAATATTTTTTGCCTTTTCTTGTGGCAAGTCTTACCCTTGAGGCAAAAGTTATTAAGTATCTTCTAAATTAGTAAACAATGTGGCAGGTCCAATTCATGCCCATGAGGTATAACTTGTTCCTATAGGGGTTGTCTTATTATTAATTATGTGCGAATGCTATATGAGTATGAGCTGGGGGTCTATCGAAAATATCCTCTCTACTTCTCTGGAGGTAGCGGTATGGACTGCGTACATTCTACCTTCCCCAGACCCCACTTGGTGGGAATACACTGGATTTGTTGTTATTGTTGTTGTTGACTGCTATATTAGTATTTTGATCATTGTGAACTTTTCAATCACATTTGTCCTTGATTAAATGGCATAAAATAAGAAACAGTTTAGACCTTGTAATCCAAGGGTCATCTCCTCCTCCTCAGTAGTTGGTTCTCCACTGTTATTTATTTGGTTAGATGCTTGGTTTTGTTGATTGGTATCATCTTATTTCTACTCAATTGAATACTCCCCCGTGCTTTTCTTTATGTAGTTTTTAATGTTTATTGCTTTTGTTCTTGGCTTATAGTATTTTAGTTTTTGGTGTGGAAGATTAATTCTCATATGGTTGTAAGATTGTAATATTCCTATAAACATATTTTGTATGGTAGAGAAAGAATATTCTTTGAAAAAATTATGAGTTGAACCACCTTTGATGTCTAAGTCTAGCCTCTAGGGCAAGTGTTGTAGATCATTTATCGAATTATTGCAGAATAAGCTAGTGTCAATTCTTGTCCATAAGGCATAACTTGTTCCTTTGGGGTCTAAAAATCTTGCCTCTTGGGCAAGACTTATAAATTATCCACCAAATCATCACACACTAGTCTAGTATCAACGCTTGGCCATGGGACATAACTTGTTTGTTTTTTGTATTAAGTTTTGCCTCTAGGGCACGAGCTGCAATCATCTACCAAGTTATTACATGCTAAGTTAGTGTCAACTCTTTCCCATAGGGCATAAATTTTTTCTTTGGGGCTCAATCTTGCCTCTAGGGCAAGTGTTATAGATCATCTACCGAATCATTCGAGAATAAGGTAGTGTCAACTTTTTCCCATAGGGCACAACTTGTTCTGCATCTTGCCTTCAAGACAAATTTTAAAGTGTATCCCATGGAATTATTCACATCACATCTATTGGGGGTGTAGTCCTTCCCCGAATCCTGTTAATATGATATATTTTTACACATCAATATATAAGAAAATTTAACATGCTAAGTAATTTTTATAAACAATCAATAAGAAGGAATTGAGTTAAATACTTCACCACAAGTTAAAACTTCATATAAATAAGGAGACATTCGTGATTTAAAGTCAAAATTACTTGTTACTAACTAAAATAGGGATAAAAAAAATCCTATTATAACTGCTATTTTGATCCAACTTTAAAAAGTAAAACTGATCATGTTTTCTTATTTTTCTTTCTATATCTTCTTGCATATAGATGAATGATAGGAATATAGTGATAATTTGATCTGTTATGCCTTGTCCTTTTGCATCTCAAACATCTGTAATTGTTTCTTGAAGATTTTGTTCTACAAGGATATCTGGATTCTTGTCTTCTCCCAAGCAGAACCTCCTTATCTAGGAGGCGTGTGATTAGATCCTTCATGCTATCGGGGACAATCCATGATGCTGTGCTTCCAACTGGTAGGATTTCTTCCTGATATGTTTGTAGCCAAGATTGTATTGAGAACTAATGAGAATAATAGCTAGACTTATTCCTATGTCTACTCTCTATCGCTGCAATTGCATGGGTGCATGATATCTCATCTGTTTGAAATATCAAGCATTGACAAGTCCTGCTCTTCAGGTCTATAATATAATCAACACCTTCTTCTCTTACAACAAATCTCGTTGCATCAATGGGGTCTACCTATAAATAAAATGATAAATAAATGATAACTTATAGTGAAACATCTAGTATACAAGCAGAATCGGGCATACAGAGCAATCAACCATACATAGAGTGTGAATATTGAGGCAACCAAAAAACAGCTACAATCAAGCATATAACATCAAATCACAATCTAATATTGAACTAATCAAAAATCTAATAATAAGTGACCAATAATAAGGAGTAACAATTAAGGTTCTATTTCAAAATGGAAGAGAAGGGTCAATATAGGGGATAGCTAGAATTTTGATGCTTGGCTTGGTCAGGGAAAGTGCAGGAGAAGGATCTGTCATCCAAGTAATGAGCTTTCAAAGTCAAATTTTCTGTATTATATAGAAAATATAAAACCTTGCTCAAGAACAGCAGCAGATTCAATAGTGATGCTTCCAACATATAAGCAGGAGTATCAGCTACAAATAAACTGACATAAAACAGATATTGCATCTAATCTAGGAGTAAAATCAACTATGATAGTAAAACATCTAGTATATGACCAAAATCAGCCATACAAAGCAATCAAACATACATAGGGGACAAATCTTGAGATAACCAAAAAACAGCTACAATCAAGCATACAACATCAAATCACAAACGATCACGCAGCTATAAGCAGAAGCAACAAAACACATATTTTACGCGTGAATCTCAAGAAAATAAAAAAACTAGCAATAAATCACAAATAACAGTAAACCAAATATGTATAATCTACAATAAAAAAATAGTAACAGTATATTTCCCTATTATCAAAATACAATTTCAATTACTTACTTTCAATTTCAAGGCGACCTGAATCTTGTCAGTCATCTCCACTTCCGCCAAACGTGTGATTTCATGAAAGTTTCCTTGCGATTCTATTTTTCTTTCATAAAACCAACTTTGAAACTTGTTTTGAATGTAATCGATCAGTTCCACTATTGGCAGTTGCTTGGCTTTTCTCAGTACCGTATTTATGGACTCCACGTTGTTAGTCGTAAGCATCAAACCTTCTATTGGTATGAAATGAGAGAGCCCATATTTCTGGTTCTTCTTCTTTTAAGTACTCCGCAACAATTTTGTTGAATTTTTCTATCTCATCCATAAATGTATAAAATTCAGTTTGTTTGTATATTGTTGTTGCGTTGTAGAAGAGTGATAGAACCACATCTGAGAAGTATATTTTTCTTAAATTCTTCTCCATATTATAGATGCATATCTCGTGCTGACACTCTAGATAGACATTTACAATTGCATTTGCAATGGCTGGGTGACGAGCTGATAGAATAGACAATTCTTCATGTACCTCAATTGTATGTCTTAACTGATTGAAGAACCAGTTATAAGGCTCATTATTTTCTGAGTCTTCAATTCCAAAATCCAAAGAAAATATGTTGTTGTTTTCGTCCTTTGACACTTCTATCATGAGTACATCACAATATTTTGCCTTAAAAAATATTGCATCTATCATTATTACCGGTCTACAGTTGGTCCATCTAATGATTGAAGCTCCATATGCAAAGAATGCATATTGAAACCTGCGTTGGGCAAAAGAATATTAGTAACAATTTGCATTTGATATTTATAATCAGAGTACAATAATTTTCTAAACTAAGTCTTGCCCATGAGGCAAGAGTTGCATCTATGTTAATAATCTAATTAGTGCAATTAAAGAATAAACTTTTGACTCTTGGGCAAAAGTTTTCAACTTCAACAGGATAGAATTTGTACAATAATTTCCTAAATCAAGTCTTGCCCATGAGGCAAGATTTCCATCTATGTTAATAATCTAATCAGTGCAAATAAAGGATAAACTGTTGCCTTTTGGGCAAAAGTTTTCAATTTCAACAATTTTCTAAATCAAGTCTTGCCCATGAGACAAGAGTTCCATCTATGTTAATAATCTAATCATTGCAAATAAAGGATAAATTATTTTCTCTTGAGCAAAAGTTTTTAATTTCAATAATTTTCTAAATCATGTCTTGCCTATGAGGCAAGAGTTTCATCTATGTTAATGATCTAATAAGTGCAAATAAAGGATAAATTGTTGCCTCTTGGGCAAATGTTTTCAATTTCAACAATTTTCTAAACCAAAGTCTTGCCCCTGAGGCAAGAGTTCTATCTATGTTAATAATCTAATCAGTGCAAATAAAGGATAAATTGTTGCCTTTTGGACAAAAGTTTTCAATTTCAATAATTTTCTAAACCAAAGTCTTGCCCATGAGGCAAGCGTTCCATCTATGTTAATAATCTAATCAATGCAAATAAAGAATAAATTGTTGCCTCTTGGGCAAAATTTTTCAATTTCAACAATTTTCTAAACCAAGTCTTGCCTATCAGGCAAGAGTTACATCTATGTTAATAATCTAATCAGTGCAAATAAAGGATAAACTATTGTCTCTTGGGCAAAAGTTTTCAATTTCAATAATTTTCTAAACCAAGTCTTGCCCATGAGGCAAGAGTTCCATCTATGTTAATAATCTAATCAGTGCAAATAAAGGATAAACTGTTGTCTCTTGGGCAAAAGTTTTCAGTTTCAACAATTTTCTAAATCAAAGTCTTGCCCATAAGGAAAGAGTTCCATCTATGTTAATAATCTAATTAGTGCAAAATAAAGGATAAACTGTTGCCTCTTGGGCAAAAGTTTTCAATTTCA